>NC_141624.1:48617684-48919223 GCF_047967505.1 Dipteris shenzhenensis | reverse complement strand
ATGTACAAGAGCCAGACAGTCTCAGTGATACAATGATAGCACATGCACAATGCATGGTCCCTGAAAAATCTGTTTAATTAAACCAAATCTTGAAAGACTACGTGCTATGTCAGATAGAGGCTCATGCGCTGGTAACTTTCTAACCCGTAATCCATGCTATTGATTGATGGATGTGCTTTCTAAGTTAGGAATATAGTTTTGCATCTTTGTAGGAAGCGGTACATAAGTGTAAGAGTTCATTTAGTTTTTCATGTTTTAGATAATTCTTTCATTCATTCCTACAAGAGAGAGAAAGAGAGAGAGATATTTTATTCCTGTTTTTTGGTCGATTTTGTTTCTTGATTTGTTTGTTTATTTTTGCTTGGTCACCTTCTTCCTTTCTTCTTTATTTCTTGTTTTCTTTGTCTTTTGTTTATTTGACGTAGTTTAGTAAGCACTGGGTTTGCCCAAGAGACTCCGCGGGCCTTTAGAAACCCAGTATAGCTGCTTATGCTTGGACATTGATGACGACATGCGTGTTGCTTTACTGGCTAGTATGCCACCCTTTTGTTTTTCAAAAAAAATTGTTCACTCTTTTTACTTCTCTTTCGTTTTCTCTTTTATTTCCTTTGTAGAATTTTGGACTTTAGAACAACAAAAAAACTAAATTTGTACAATTGGATATATTCTAGGTCTTACAAAGGTATATATTGTTTGATGGATCAATATCTGAATATGTGAAGGCTTTATAGACTTACAGATGCACTGCACTAATGCACCAATGCGCTATATACATATCTGAAGGCACCATAGAGATTATCTCCCATGAATCACATCTGGGATACTGCCATTTACAGACATGAATGGTTTAAAAAAAGGTTCTAAATGAAATGCCATTTGTAATGGCCGACCTACCATCCTCTCAGCTACCATGTTTGAGGTAAATCCTTCTAAATTGGGACATCATATCTGTAGCCAAGCTAGAATGCCACAACAAGGTGGGATATTTTAGCACCAAAAGAAGTAGCCCATTCAACCAGAATCCTGGGCTAAGCACATAATGCTTCAATAAATATGTGGAAGCTGTGCCCTGGGCCGACATTACTTCTTAATTTATACAAATCACAGTGGCAAGCTTCCTAGCTTTAGAAAACCCCTCCCTTCTTTTTAGTTAGCTTTTCTTGCTTTCCTTGGGGTGGAAAATACTTGGGAGGTGTTGCAAGGTTGCTTTATAATGGATTTGTTCTATTGTGTGCAGAATAAAGCAAATTGCCTCAATGCCATGGACAGAAAACAAGGATGTATACCAGTTTTTTGCCCCCTGCACTTCACTTGATGTCTGTTCAAGCAAAGCTCTAAGAATTGACATCAAGGATTTTACAATGATTTCTTCCATATGCAAGAACATTTGGCTGTAATGGCTAAAGACTTAAAAGACAGATAAAGGGCAGAATAAATAAATGGTTTTTTTCCAACTCACTCAATTCTGAATGAACATACCAGTTTTTTCTTGAAATGATCAAAGAGTAAAGACACCTGTGTTGAGAGCAGTCATCATTTAAAGAATGCTTAAAGTGATATATCCACAAACAGATATTGGAGACTTACCAGTGCATTGTCTGCCATGAGTTGACTTATCCCAGAATACTTAGAAAATGGACCAAAAGGATGGCAACCAGTAGCCCAGAGCCAGTTCAGGACTGGACGTTCATGAATATACGAGGCCTTTTCATATGGTGCCACCAATCCTCCGATGACTGAAGTGAGTCCTGCCAACACATGTCGCTGGGCAGAAATTGGCTCCACTTTCCTTCTTTCGGTCTCTGATACATAACTGCTTGCATACATGAGGAAATATTAGCTATGTTGTATACTGAACGATATATCTTACTGGTAGCAAGTTACCAAGAAAAGACAGAAATAATATTTCATCGTGTGTGTGTGTGTGTGTATATATATATATATATATATAGCCGATGCATGTTTCTTGTGAGTGCAACTGAACCGCCATGTGTGGAAGATTTACCTTAGAGGGATTGAGTCGGTCCCATGTTGTAGCACAAAAACGGAATCACGACTGCTCCAGAGTAAGCTCTCCCCTTCCATCATCAGTTCTGGGTCAACTTCTGCTAATGATAGTACAAATCTAAAGGATAATGGACATTGAAAAAAATAAATCAGTGTCTGAGCTTCAATATAAGAAAGCACAATTTGAAAATCTTCATCTGTAAACTTCCGATTGGAATATACAGCACTAAATTATCCAAAGTGAAAATTCCTAGATATACTAAACACACTGGCACTTACTAGAGAATGAATCATGAGGATTGGTGAGAACCACAGACATGTCCAACCAAAGGAAAACACTCCTAAGCACTGTTTCAAACAAGGTGATTGAAACCGGCCTTCGAGAACACCAAAGGACGATGAACAATTAATATAACCAGCAAATACCATAATTTAGCCACTTAGAGAATTATTACAGCCAACAACCAAACAAATAATCACATGATAAACCCAAGGAGCTAGACTGCCCCTATCATGAAGCCGAACACCAGATTGGCCCTAAATTTAGCGCCCCTTTCGGCATTTCTTTATCTTTTATTCAGAAGGCATAAAAAATACAATAGAAGCACTCTCGTGCATCTGACCAAAAGCAGCCAAGAATAATCCGTTTGATAGGCACTTGCGTCCTGCTATGCAAACAGTTCCAGTTTTAGAAAGGCATCCCAGTCCAATGCAACATTCCATAGCGACCTTTTTTTCTTCTCTGGCTGATGAGTTCTAGCCTGGCAGCCCCAAAGGAGTCCAACATTTGATTTGCCTTGAAGAAACAATGGGTTGAGAAAACAAGTGCTTGATTCTTTGATGGTTAGTCTTAATCTTGAAAGCAAAGCCATATAAATAATGCTTCCATAACTTTAAAGCATGAATGACTGCCAATAACTCCTTCTCATACATGATATATTTCAATTCAGCCCCTTGAAGTTTTCTACTCTCATAAGCAATGGGATGCCCTCCTTGCATCACCACTGCCCCAATCGAGATACCACTCGCATCCGTACATACAACAAAGAACTCTTTGTCCATGTCCAGAAGTGTTAACACTCGTGCAGTGACCAATGTTCTCTTAAGCTCCTCAAAAGCTACTTGGTGAACCTCTCCCCACTCATACAAGAAATGCTTCTTCAACAAATCTGTTAGTGGAGAAGCAAGACGTGCAAAATTCTTAATGAATCTGCGATAATAACTACACATCCCTAGGAAGGATCTCAGCTCATGTATATTTTTGGGTATTGGCCATTCAATTATGGCCTTGACCTTTTTAGGGTCAACCCGAATTCCCTCAGCAGACACAATGTGTCCCAAATACTCTATTTCTGTCTTGAGGAACTCACTCTTCTTGGTATTTAGGAACAATTGATCCTTCCTTAGGAGCTCCATCACCTTAACAAGGTGATCCTTAGGCTCTTCCTCATTTTGGCTGAAAACTAAAATGTCGTCAAAGAAGACTATGACAAATTTTTCCAAGTAGGGTCGTAAAACCCTTCTCATCAACCTACTAAAAGTGGCTGGAGCATTAGTTAGGCCAAAAGGCATGACCAAAAACTCATAATGTCCAATTGATCCCCAGCTTTCATCTGAAGTTGATGATAACCAGATTTCAAATCCAATTTGCTAAAAACTTTAGCACCTTTAAGCATATCCAATAAATCATCCACTCTTGGAATAGGATACTGGTTCTTAATTGTAAGTTTATTCAAAGCACCGTAATCTATACACATACGATATGATCCATCCTTCTTCTTGACCAATAATACAAGTGTTCCAAATGGAGAACTGCTTGGTTGAATCAGGCCTTTTTGCAATAGATCTTCAATTTGTTTTTCTACCTCCTCCATTTCTATCCTGTTTATCCTGTATGGGGCTCTACATGGAGGAGAAGCTCTTGGCTCTAAATTTAGCACGATCATCTTCTCTCTCCATAGGTAATTCGAATCAGTCATCTCTTGAAAATCGATCCTCATAAGCTCTAAGGAACTCATTTCTCTTCCGATCTTCTTTTGAGATATGAAGATCTCATGAATCCTGTATATACAGAAGATTACAATCTACCCCTCTTTTTACCAATCTTTTCTCTTGGGTAGAAGTAATCAATGGAATTGTATACACGTCTCAATCCCCTACAATCCTTATGTTTTCATCCTTATATACAAAGCAACAATGATGACTATGAGGATGAATAGCAGGGTTAAAACCAGCCATGGTTTACCTAGAATCATGTCAACGTCTTGTAGTAAAGGAGCTACTAGAAAATCCCTTCGATCTCTATATTTTTGTATACGAAAAGGAATATTCCGTTCTATGGATGTGTCTTCTTCATTGTGTCCCCTAAAAGCTCCTGAGAGCGACATGTTTTTTATAGGTTCTAGTTTAAGATGGAGTAATTTTACCAATCTATCACTCACTAAGTCATAATTACATCCATCGTCTAGGAGAACCACTATTCTCTGTCCATTCACGAATCTCTACACCTTAAAAAGATCATGAGGCCCAAAGGTATTGGCTGAATGGACGACATTCAATATCGGCTCAATAGTCACGGTAGATTTCAAGGGTGACAAGGTAGAAGCCTCACCCTCCTGCTTAAATGCCTTGGCTTTCCCTTTTACTGAATTCATCTTGGCAATCTTAGCCAAGAGAACGGCACACTTGTGCCATACATGCCCTGGCTTATGTTTCTTACACCCGAAACATTTTCCTTCCTTAATCAACTTCCTCTTCTCTTCGTCTATCATAGAGGGAAATGGCACCAATCCAGGATGTGATTGGCTATTCACATTCCTTACAAGAGCTTTACCCTTCCCTTTATTATTCTTAAACCGGTTTGGTTTCCTAAAAGTGGGTATATTGTTGGTCTTAGATGATGACCCACCCTCCTTATTGAAGGGTTTAGGGGATTCAAATTTCTCTCGGCTATTTCAGCCAGCTTAGTGAGGTCCTTAAGCATGGTCGGGTTAAACATTTCAACCTTGTACCTTACTTTTGGGCTTAAGGTTGCTAAATACTTCTTTCTCCTATCTTCCTCACTCTTTTCGGGTAACTCTGGAGAGAGTTTCCAAAATCTGGCTGTAAAATCTACATTACTCTCATTATCGAACTGCCTAAACCTCTCCCAACGAATGGTTAGGTTCTCTTCATGCCTCGGTGGCATGAAAGTGGCTTTCAGTTGCTCCACGAACTTAGCCCATTCATGAATAGGCTCTTTTCCTGTTTGTGACAAAGACCACCACATTAGAGCATCCTTCTGCAGATGCAATGTGGCAAGAGCAAGCTTCTCTTACTCGGTCTTGTCTTGATGGGCAAAGTATAGCTCATCCAATTGAGGATATATTTGGGGAACTCAATTCTCTCTCGCGGTTGGAATTTGGACCTCTTAGAAAGGGTCCTCAACTCTTCATCCCCAAAGTTTAAAGTCCTCTTAGTCCCTAATCTTGTCATAATAGACTGCTCAATCATATTGCTAAGCTAGAAAATCAACTTATCAACAGGAGTCTCCTCTCTTCCTCTTGCACTTGGATTATAATCCATGTGTGCTAGGTTTTGAGTTGAAGGCGTAAACCATCACCTTGTTCTTGGCTGGTCTCATTTCTTCTTTCATTACGAAAGGAGAACTCCCTATCAAGAGGTTTTTGAAGGAGAGAATGCTGTAAATCTATTTGTGCATTATCATACTCAAGATGTGTGTAACTCTCACCTAATCCATCCTCTTCAGGAGGGGGTGAAGATGTTCTTTCTCTCTCTCCTTGGGGTAATGGAGGAAAAGGAATAAGTTCATTGTTATATCTCCCTTCCCCTTCCATTCTTTCCTTTTAGTAATACAAGAGAGAAAATGACTTGCAGTAATTTCAAAAAAAGGGGTTTATTTTACAGCAAAAGTCAAGTGTTGTAGAGTTGGTGGTACTTATTCGACTCCCGCTTTGTCTGTGTTGAGACACTTAAAATGACCTCCTCTTCCTTCTCTTTTAAGCTTTTCTTCTTGTATTTCTGTTGTAAACTGGTATGATGCCTTTGGGCTACTTGTTTTGAGTGGATTGGAGCTTTAGGTACCGTTATAGGGGGTACTTGATGGGTGGATCATCCCCTTAAAATCTTGTTCCGATCCAACTTTCCGTTGGGGAGAACGGGGGGGTCCCTTTTCCTCATGGTTTAAGGATTTTAAGGATACATTCACACGGGGGGGAGTCACCCCGTTAGGACACCCTGTTGACCGTTCAAGACCAAAAATTTTCAAAGAAATCCCTTGTTTCAAAACCTCAAGAATTCGGGATTGGCCAAAAAGGACATGTTTGAAACCCAGAAACTATGCTGTGTGCATGGTGGCCTATTTTCCATAACGCTTGCGTGCGTCCCGTCCAATATTTCATTGTCTCGCATGCATTCCCTGTTCGTGCGCACCTCCTTCTGTTCCGTGTCATTCTTAGTCGTGCTTTCTATTGCAGCGTCTTCTACGGTTCCCATGTCTGCTCCCGGTGCTCGTTGTGCTTCTCTTCCGTCGTGCGCGGCTATCGCGGGTCGTGTCTCCCACTAATGCTCCCGCCACGTCCGTCACAATTCTGCGCATTCCTCTCTCGCCCTCTTCTCATCCCGATCGTAGACCGTCACCGCTCTGATACCAAATGTGAAAAATCAAAATTTTTGGGAATGCAAATGTGTGCGATGCATGCAGAATTTGAATGCCAATTGGCCCTCCAATGGGAAGAGCACCCTCATGAGAGTACTTCTTTCTATTTCGACCTACATGCAAGGTGGGAGAGAGATGGCGGATGAATGCAATGTGGTAGAGAGAATGCTACGTGAGATTCACAATGAAAGGGTGATACCCTTTCATTAATGTCCCTTGAGATCACTCAAGTTCCATCTTCCCATTTACACCTACCCTTATCTTATCACCCATGCACCTACCATTCAATGCACTCTAATGCACCCTTTCCCTTTCCTATTGCCCCTAGGACCTAGACATGTGTGTGCACATCTTTATTACTAATCATTGGCCAATTTGGCGGTACTATTTACACCACTTGATCGATCATAAATACAAACATATATCAAATTGGCGCCTAACAATAATAAGGTTCTAATGACTATTAATTAACTAAATAATCATTTCTCTTGTCATGACACGATTTTTATAGGTACTTGGCTTGGAAGGATGCTAGAAGAAGTGCAAATCAGATTTGGGGCACTAAGAAGCCATGAACAGCTTTGTTTCTGAGCTTCTAGCAGCCCACCAACATCCCACAGACTATGCTGGTAGTCAAAAATCAGCAAGGCGATGTGATAGAATAACGCTAGAGCACTTTCCCAGCCTGTGACTTACCTCTCCCTATTCTTTTCTCTGGTCCAAAAAACTGCCTCAAAGAAAATTTGGGCTTTTTGCCTTGTTCCACAAGCTAGCTTGCCAAACGTGGCTCCTGGAGCTATTTTTAGCTAAAGGGATTTTTACCCCTCTCTAACCTTCAGTCCTTGCCTTGGCCCATGGAATTAATTGCATTGAAATGTCGTTTGAACTATTTTAATTAGTTGGAGGCTAGTCACCACAAATTCCTAAAGCTTAGAAATTCATGTCCCCGTGACAGTAATACTTGCCACCATTTGGTATGTGGCTGCACCAGCCTCAGTAATACTTGCCAGCAGCCTCGGAACATTTGCAAGTTACTGTCAAAATTCTTCAATGGCCATGATACACCTGCGAAGCCAAAGAGGCAAGCAACAAATTAATACTTCAAGGAAGGCTTCCATTTTTATTGCCAAAATATAAAGCAAAGCCTTATTAACATGATTCTAAGAAACGAGATCTCCAAAATAGCCTTGACAAGAGTCAAACAGATTCTCTTCGAGACAAGTACTACTTTTAAGGGACACCGATCACCATGCTTTGTAATATGGCTCTAGGATTTTCTTTTCATGAGCAAACCAGGAGTGGCTCCAAGGTAGCCTTGCCCCCAAGAAGCAGTCACACTATTCATGCTTTCATTAGATGTATGTTTCATACAACCTCAATTCTAAAAAGTACTAGTTTTGCTAGCACAATGGCCACTTCAATTCTCAATCATGACACCATCACTTTAAGCTACCCTATTGCACTATGATCCAAGGCCGCCTATAGAGTAGATGAGGCTTACAAGCCATGTTAAAGGCCCTTTGCTGCATTAACAAATCCCTCTCATTGGTGATCTTCATTGTTCATAGGGTACACAAATTTTTTTTGTGTAAGAGTCTGCCTGAGTGGTTTTGTGACCTTTGCTTGAGACCACTAAAGAATGAATGTTTCAAGCTTATACAAGAGTGTCAAATCTACCAAGAATTTGATCACCTTCCATGACTATCAATTGGTTAGTGAAAGTAACTACACTTTCAAAAAATTAGTAGTGGCCAAGATTATGTTGTTAATGCTAGAAGTGCCAAAGAGACAAAGCAAAGTGTCTTTAAGTTAGGCAGCTTGCTTCATTAAAACTGATGATCACCATCTCATAAGTGGGAAAGCTTCAAAATAGATTTTAATGTTGATTTACCTAGAGCACAGAAGCATCATCAACGTATGGCCTGTAGGCATTTTTTACAATCTCACCAATCCAAGAATCCGCTCGACCATGTGCCAACTGCATGAGTGAGTGCCTGAATTGTATAACCCCTGGCACAAAGGGAGTGGCACATCTCTGGTTTGAGTTCCACATACCTTGATCCCATATGCATCTCCCAGGGATCTCATAGCATCAACAACATCTCACAGCACATGCTCCTTTGTCTCCACCTCTTGCAGGGTCCCACATCCATAGTCATAGCTTGCAATGGTGTCAGGTAGCCTCAACCTCTTATCCAATTGTGATGTGGAACCTCTGGATGATGTCCGAAGATGACCCATATGCCTATTTGTACTGCATGTGACACATGAATTTGCAAGTAGCCCGATGACTGAGTGAAATCATCCTCGGCCAACAAGTGCTCTTTGTAGAAAGCCATCTTTGTAGCATGTGGCTGGTCAAAGATACCTATATTCCTTGAATGTAAACCTATCACATATCTCCAATAACCCAATTGACCTCCTGTCGTGTCAACTGAAAAGTAGGCGCATATTGGGAGTACTAATATGGAGGGAAATGGTCAATAGACATGCCCAATTTGTGGAACCATCCGGTGGCCTATCAGTTCCAACATCTCGTATCCCTCATGGCTGCTAGCCACATGGAGGATGAGAAGGCTCTCCATGGTAGACGTTGCTTGCCCACCTCAATCTTGCCATACCCCTAGACCCTATCTAGATATGTGGTGATCTAGAGTGAGAGGTTTGTGTGCATAGGACGTGCTGCGAACACAGCCACTATGATGCCATGTGGTGTGCATCTCTTCCCTTAGATCAAGCAGGACAACCTGTAGTCTCTCAAAGCCAACCCCCTTAGATACTGTGATGCCCACACCCCAAAAGACTCCTACATAGTCAAAGAGGAGGGACTTCAAGTGTACATGGTGAAAGGGTGCCTAGAACATGGAAGCATTGCCTCTCCAATGTCACTCGTGATGCATGCCCTCGAGCTATCCTAGCATGAGCAATCGGTTTCATTTACTTTTACAAAATAAAAAAAAAGACTTCTACCATGTATGAAACGCCCCAAGAGCAAAGCTCATGACAAAAATATATCATGCAAGGCATGAGAAACAAAACACCCTAAGTGGGAAAATAATATGCTCATCATAGAGAGCTAAGGTTAAGGCTGAAAATGTCACCTCAACCCTATGATGGACTCCAAGAAAAATGGGGAGCCGCTACACTCCTTGAGAAAAACAGTCCCTTTGGCAGAAGCTGCCCAAAAAGACCCCTGCATGCTCACCCACATGGCCATCAAACTATGTTCAGTATCTGTCTAAATACTAGCCAATGTGTGTGAAGGCTAGATCTGGGAGCCATCCAAAACCTCTGTGTATCTAGATCTCCAAATATGCCATGCTGAAGAGTCTTTCAAAAAGTATCCACCGAGGCATGTGCATGTCTATTGGGAAAGTGAAGAACATCTATCGGTTTCATACTAAATCCTGCTCAAATGAAAGTGCATCCTAGGTACCATACAATGTGACAACTTCAAACCCTGGCTCTAAAAAGGTGAATGACTCATGCTGGAACTAGGTGCTATTAATATTGAAGATCATAACCTTGGACATGGCAAGGTTGACCTTCATGTCTAGGCTGTCACAAAATGCATGTACGGCTCCCAGTTGGCTCTGTAAGCTTGCTACTGTGTCCGAGATCAAGACGACATCATCTCCATATAGTAGCATAGGGACCAGAGTGTGTCCACAAAGGATGCCAACTCATCAATGTAAAGACCGAAGAGGATGGGGGACAATAGACACCCCTGCTTCACACAATGGTGCCACTCACCTCCTCAAACATGCCTTGTGTGGTGTGGACTCTACGTGTGTATGATCCATTGTGGTTCCCTAGCTTTGGCCTTGCATTGGAAAATGCCACTATCACACCCATTGGCTGAGCCTCTGGTCTTTTAAACATGGAGGGAAGATCCCCGAGCCGGATCTGTGCATCGACACGTTGTAGGGTATGTCCAAGGTCTGTCCTTATCTTTCACTCCGGATCTTGACTACAACCTCTCCTTGGAGCCTGCATGTCTATGCTATCTGGTTGGGAAAACTGAGTGATCACACTCTGAGTGGAAACTGGCTGAGCACCCTGATCTCATAATATGTGCCCTGAACAGATAGTCTCTGTGATGTATGAACTCATGCACGAAAGTTGCCTAAGCATCTCTGATCCGGGTAAGATAAGGCTAGAGCTGGGTCTGAATACATCCCTAACAATGGTAGCAACCTCGGATCTCATAGCACACAGGGCATCTGAAAGCAAAGAGTTTCTTCATGTAGATCACATGTAGCCCTCTGTAACAAACTACAACAAGACTAGGCACCCATTTCCTGGTTGGACACCGTACTAAGAAGGTAAAAGCAAGCAAAGGGCTTCTACCTGCCATTCACCAACCAATCTTAGACCCAATGGTGTCCCATACCAACGAAATATGTCTCTCTGGTGTACCTACATAGACCAGTCCCTAGGATAGCTGAATCTCAATGATCATAACCTTCATTGTGGGGCCTTGTTTGCTTATATAGCCATCAGCCACTATGACAAATTTAGGCAGTCTATTACAGGCATACCATTGCTAACTTCCAATCTGATTCATTCTTTTACAAAATATGTGAACTCTTGTAAGAGATGTTCTCTCCCTTATTAATCCTAGGCTACTTGGGCGCTTAGTGTAATCATGTCCTTAAACCCTAGAGTCCTTAAATCCAGATTGATACCCTATTCTACCTAGGGACTTCCTAAACCTAGTTGATACATGCTACCCATAGTTAGCTGGGGACATAATGGAACAATTGGCATTGAACACATGACAGTTGTACCGGTTATGATGTTACAAGAGTGGTTCCCTACATGGCCAATGAGGGCTTATATGACCCAATCGTATCCCAACATGTGTCAATAGACACACAAGTGGTGACCTTGTGGCGACAAACTAGTTGATGAAATGATTCGATTGCACACATGTGTATCATTAGAGGTGTATCGATGAAATGGTGCAGTGTACCTCAGGCTGGTTAGCGGCTGAACCGACCTCTCTGGCAGCACTGCCTTTCAGTGGCCATTACTTCTTGCTGTGTGGCATGTATCAAGGATTGGGCTTTCAATAATTACATTGTCTGGCTATGGGGTTCATAGGCCCCAATTATATGGAGCAAGAAAATTGTGAGATCAATGAAGCCCAAAATATGTCAACATGCAACAAAATTGAAAGATTAGAGAGGTCACAGCCCCTCTTGCAAGCCCCCCTCTTTGATGTGGAGGGTGGGCTAGATGCACAATAAAATATCCTAAGGGCTCTCATTTTGGGGACTCCAACACCCTCAGGCGGCTAGGCAGATGGGTGAATGGGGCCCCCAGCACAGAGCCCAGTCCAGACAAAGTTTAACTGTTGGCCCTCTGAGCTTATAGTCGCGAGTCATCCTTGACTCGAGAACCAGTAAATCATCAGCAGTAACAACCCCCATGGAGGTTCCTGCTAGGCTATCTTGCAGCACAACAGAGCTGCTGACCAGTAGATTAGTAGCTTGATACTCATTCTCAGTCCAAATAGAGCAAGTCTCCAATAGATTCCTCCATTTCTTAAAACATAAACATGGAGAAATAGTTTTAGTGTAGAAATGGGCTGTCACATGTCTGCCTTTTAATGCATGAATAAGCATATGTATATAGATGTGGGTATCCTTTATCTAGTATCATTTTACACAAATCCTAGAATTCTTCTAGGATGACCAATAATGTTTTGTGATGGCAATGGTGCAAAATTTACTCTTCTTCTCACTCATTCTGCTGGGAATGATATACTATTGCAAATCTGGCACCCACCATTCTACATTGCACGAGTCTTCTTGATATTTTCTTTCTTTTTGTTGAGGGCTGGCATTCATAGGATGGTGTCATCCCAACAGAACTTGAAACAGTCAAGCAAGTTCATGGAAATATTTCAGACCAATGAGATTCTATCTTTAAACGTCGCGTGTTGATAAATACAACTTTCACAAGTTTGAGACTTTCACGAAGTACTTACACCGGGATAACTCGAGTACCATAAGACACATATACACTGTTTTGCTGTTTTTTCTCCTTAGCTTTGTCCTTAGTTCTTTTATCTTGGGGTCTCATTAGAGACCAAAGAGGTTTGGTTTTTATCACAGATTCCTCCAACTCAGACATGTTTCTGGGTTGCCAATACTGCCATCACAAAAACCAAAGACATAAACAAAGGCAATACTCAGAAAATCATCGATACAATAAACAAAAATAAAATGTTGAATTAAAAGTCATACCATCATTTACACACATTATAATCAACCACTTCAAGTGCCCTCCACTGTTTGCCAAAACCACTTTGGCATCTAATCCAATTTGTCATCCAAACACTTCTTAATAGTATGCCTTGTTTTTATTGAAATAGAATTGTATAGCAAGGAAACGATTCCACTAGTAACATTAATGAGCTACGAAGGACAATCCTCCACGTAGCAAGAGCAACAAGAGTTCCCAGAGGAATAATAGTTACAGCATAAACAGGGTGGACAACTCTCCACCAAGGTAACACTCAGCACATACACAGCATCAAGAGAAAAGAAAAGAAATGATGGCTAGGAGCCATCAGTGACCGACTCATAGTTGCCACAAGTTTCCAAACATGGAGTTTGGAACACAATTGAAAACGTTTGCAAACATTTGGCATTTTTTTCAAATCAAAAGCTTTTTCATTGCATGTATTATAAAAGTTTATATGCCTAATATAAAAATACACATGCCTGGGTCCTAAACTATATGATTTCATGCACAATGATAAACTGGAAAGCAAGTTCAACAATGATGTTGCGTTAATATTATCCTTCGCCATACATGGTACATGATACTCTTTTAACTCCTGGGTACAATTACACATGAGAAAGTTGAAAGCTTGTTCGTAAAAAATATATAAAACTCAGGAATCAACTTTTTTATTATTTTTTTGGGGCAAAAAAGAGATTTCTATTAAGTAAGAAAGAAACTCGCTAGAGCAAGCTCTGTGCGGAAATACAACATGCTAAGCATGTAATAAAAACACCTCAGAGGAATGAGGTAAAAAGAAACCAAGGCTGAGGCTATAAATGCCAACTCAAGCCAATAGAAGTCTCAGCAAAGAAGGGAGAGTCTCTCCAATCTCTGAGAAAAGTAACTCTCCTGGAGGAGGCTGCTCGAGATGATCCCTGCATGGTCGCCCAAATGGCCATCAGAGTGTGTACCGTATCTGTCCAAGTACTGGCCAAGATCTGAGAAGGGTGAACCTGAGAACCCTCCAAAGCCTCAGTGCATCTAGCTCTCCAAATGTGCCATGCTGCAATGCTATACCTCCCATGGAGAATCAACCGAGGAATGAGCAGCCCTGAAGAGAGTGGCCGGAACATCCTCTAGAGAGCACGACTCCACAAGGTGTCGTCGGATGTGAAGAGCCCAAGAGGAGTCAAGTCTCTCAAAGAAGACATGGGTCCCTGAAAGAGTGAGCCAAGCCATTGATCCCCATGTCATATAGAAGGGTAGGCGAATAAAAGTGCTAAAAAGTCTTGCCATCCCCTTCCATATGATTCTCACCTGTCTGCAATCCCAAAGGCAGTGCTGTATTGTCTCCAAAGCAGAAAGGCAACGAGGGCAAGAAGGGTCAGCTCCGAACCTGGATCTCCATTGGTTCACTACTATCCCACCATGAATAGAAAGCCAAAAGAAGAGAGTGATTTTTCTATTCCGGTGGGATTTCCAAAGCCTCTGCCAAAAAAATTTCTGCAAGTCAGCAGAAATTTGAAAGTTCTCCCAATGAGGAGCTTTGGTAGGCCTCCAACCCCTACAGCTGAGCTGGAATTTCCTGGCATTACTGACCGTGTAACGAAAGAAGGGGATGCCCTTCTCTCGGTGCCCTTTATCTATCCATTCCCATTCCCCAAGGTCCCACTGCAAAAACTTAATTGGGACACCTCCATAGAGCCACAGCCTCCATGAGCCCAGGGCGATGAGAAGCGGGTCAAGATCCAAGTACCATTGTGAAAGAGAGCCATGCTCCATGAAGCCCACTATCCTGATTGGTTGAAACGGTACCTCCAACAAGATATCGTCTGTGGATCTGGACAGCCTGCCCCCTGAAGAAACATCAAAGACTAAGGCATCCTCATGTGTGTCATGAAAAGCAATCACCTGTAAAGGAACTCCCAATCTGAAAAATGCCCCCATCCAGGTGGAGCAAGTAGCAGGCATGTCATATGTGTTCACCCAATCCAAGGGCAAGGCTGCATCAATCTGTTGGACTCTCCCTACACTTCCTCTGAGATTAAGAACCATCTAGGCCTGTCGGTCTGCAGGAAGCTTCCTGAATGCTTTCCATGCTCCCACAATAGATGCAGGGCCCCTCTCCCATCTTGGCCACTGCATGTAAGGAAAAGCTCCAAGTGGTCTACCATGCTCATCCAAAATACTGTCATTCCACATGATAGGCTGCCTTTCAATCTCTTCACGGGCGGATGGGAAAATCCTACGAAGTGTACTTCTGAAGCTGGCCCATGCTTTCAGAATAGCAACCATAAGAGGGGGAAAGGGAGATCTGAGGTAGGCTATGGTGAAAACCCATCTGGTAATGTGTGTCCAATCCTCTCCTCAAGTGGGCGTGTAAGACTGTATGCATATGATAAAGAAATCCTTCCAAGGCTCTTGCCCTGGCATAAGTCCTCTCACAACGACCTTGCAGAGTGAGGCTATGCACTGTAGATCATGGTCGATGATATTCAAACCCCCTTCTCTTGTAGGAAGAATCAAGGTCTCCCAAGCCACCCTGGCTGTGACCACTCCATAAAAAGTTTCGTACGGGCCTCTTAAGCTGAGTGATACAATCCCTAGAGTGGCACCAACAAGAGTAAACAAACCATGCTGTGGCTAGAAGAACCTGGTTAACCACCACCACCATGGAAGCCAAGTCAAGTTTGGCTGAGCTCCAAAAAAGGAGCTTTTTTCCGATGCTCTCCAACACCTGAGCAATCTGTTGTGAGGGAGAGATGCCCACCCCAACCTGGCAGCCCAAATATCTGACACAGACGCCCCTCTGTACCCAAGTGAAGCCAATATCATTACCCCAATCCGGGGTGTCATTATCGCAAATCCCAAAACCATTGGATTTATGCCAATTAATTTTGCACCTGCAGCCATGCAAAATAAATCCAAGGCTGTCCGGAATGAAGTGAGTGTCCTGGGGGTGGCATCCAAAAAAACAGCCGTGTCATCTGCCAACTCACTATCCAGGAGCTCTTCTTCCCGGCGGATAGGAAGCCTCAGCCCATAAATATCAGCTTGAGATCTAAGGTAGATACTCATAGCTTTCGCCACAAACAGAAAAAGAAAAGGGGCAAGAGGACATCCCTGGCGGACTGATCTGGAAATCTAAAATCTGTCCCCTCTTACCCCCCCAATAAGCACCTGGCTATGGGCTGATATGTAGAGAGAGGATACTCCTCTAATCCATGCATCTAAAAAACCAAAGCGAGATAGAGTACCCTCTAAAAAATCCCAGTCTACTCTGTCGTAAGCTTTCTCAAAGTCCAAGAGTAGAATGGCCAATCTCTGGCGGCTCTGCATGGCCCATTCTGAGGCCTCCAAAATGAGAAATTATTATAAAAAATACTTCTGCCATGCACAAACCCTATATGTGTGTCATAAATCAAATTTGGAAGAAAAACTTGTAGCCGCAGACTGATGGCTTTCGCCAAAATCTTGTAAAAAGTGCCCAAAAGAGTGATGGGTCTCCATTGAGACACTAGATTCCTATTACCCCCCTTTGGGATGAGATGAATGAGACCATTTGTAAGTGAGTCCAGCATCTCACCAGAGTCCCACACACCCTGCAGGGCTGATGTTATGTGATCACCAATCTGCTCCCAAAAAGTAATAAAAAAGGAAGGGGTAAATCCATCCGAACCTGGGCACCTGCCCTTGTGAAGGGCAAGTAATGCAGTCTTGAATTCTGCATTGGTGAAAGGTGCATCCAGAGAAACATACGTCTCATCCTTCACCAGTACAGGGATACACTGCCAAATAACCTCTCTCGCATCACCTATAGCCTATGTGCCTCGATCTGCAGTAAGAAGGGATGCAAAAAAAATCTGAAGCTACACGCATGATAGCATCAGGATCTGACTGTAACACCCCATCTGAGTCAATAAGCTGCGAGACACTATCTCTACTATGTCTAGGTCCATGAGTAGAGAAAAAGTGTTTGTTGACCCTACCACCCATCTGAATCTAAAAGGATTCCCGTGCATGAAAGGCATATTCTGCTCTCTGATCCAACAATGTCTGCATATGAGCCCTTGCTGCAGCAAGGCGCTCCTGAATCCAAGCATCTGTGGACCTCTTCTGCTCTTCCCTCTCAAGGGACACTAACTGCTGGCATATATCAATCTCACGTCTCCTAGAATCAGCGACTGTATGATAATAGTCACTAATTCCGGATAAGGCTGCAGCTACCTGAGATGGGCGGACAGTCCACCCTGTATGTGAGAAACCCAAATTTGTAAAATATCCTCCGTGAGGCTCTCCTCTGCATAAAAAGCATCCGGAATCTTGACACTGGCAGAGTGTCCTCTCCGATGAGACTCAAGAATCTGCAACACCACTGGAAAATGATCTGAGGTGGAAACTCCAGTAGAAATGCATACAGATCCTCCTCTGTCAAGTGCCCAATCGTCTACATAAAATTTGTCAATACATGCATGGATGGGCATGTGTATTCTCCTATTCGACCAAGAGTACAGGAGTGACTGTGGCATAACATAAAAGGCATCATCCAACCAAGTGTCCCTGCCACTGTACTAAAAAAGAAAGGCATCCCAGGCTGCCCTCTCCAAAGAATGAATTCCACCCTATCTGCCTTTCTTTTTGTCTGATAGCAACTCAACCATGTTGAAATCGCCACCAATGATCCAAGAATTTGCAATGGGGCCCAAGAGAGTAACTCCTTCCAAAAGGAGATCCGCTCCCCTCTATTGTTGGGAGCACAAGGATTGTGAAGACCAATCTTACGCCCTCCAATCAAAATAATGATCCATTGAGCTCTAGAGGGGGAGATAATACCATGACCAGCAACCAAGGGGAGAATAGAGGGAGAGACCGAAATGCAAGTACCTCCCCTTGTGCCCATAGTAGGCGACCAAAAGGTATGTCTTGAAACCAATTTGCCCGATTTAGAGCAATCACTAGCATCCAACTTGTGTTCTTGGATAAAAAGGATATCAATAGCACCTCTAGTGACACCTGAATGAAGCTGATTCCAGATCAACTACCTACGGCGACGGTGTGGAACTCCGCCTAGGCCCTGTATGTTCCAGTTGACTATCCTCATCGACAAGAGAATGCTAGATGGAAAGGCTTACCCGACCTAGTAGAGGAGACCATGTTCCCCTGGGCCGAAACACTCCTGATGAGGGCAGGAAACTCAACAGGTGAAAGGATCCCCACACCTGCTGAAGGGGAGGCCCTATCAAAAGGAATCCCCATGACTGGGACCCCTAAGGTGGAGGGCACAAACTCCTCCTCATCCATGAAAGTCGCCGAATCTGCCAGTGCCGAAAAAGAGTTCCTGATAAGCAAGTCTAGCCGAGGAGTGTGAAGAAGACCTGCACTCGTGGAAGATGGAGGAGAAGGACCTGCCAGGCATCTATCAGCAGAACTGGAGCTGGGTGCTGAGGAGGCCTGTGGCTGGGCTGAAGAGGAATCTGGAGCCCTCATCTGTGCTTGCACTTTCTCGATCGTCTTGATTGTGGCAGGAACAGTCTGCGGGGAAGAAGTGCCTATAGCCCCCTCATGGTCGGAAACCAAGGTGACTGGGGCTGGTGCATCTAAAGGCCCCTCTTGATGTGGAACTGTAGTGTCTGGGGCTGCTGCAACATCCACCTCTGGAGTCTGGAAGGCGTCTGCCTGAATAGGATCAAAGGTCTCCTCCTGAGGTAAGAGAGCCACTCTGATAGCTCTCCATCGTGGTACTGGTCTGCTATGGGCATTGGGCGCTCTGCTACCCCTGGTGGTCCTAGGGTGCGCGAAGCAGGGCGCCCTGCTGCTCTTGGTGATCCTGGAGTGCGTGGTATAGGGGGTGCTGAGGAGGTGCAGTTGGGGTAGTACGCGAAGGAGCCGCACTAGAAGACCTCTTGGGTCTTTTTCTCTTCCTTGGGCAGTCTCTAGCAAAGCGCCCAAAGATCCTACAAATCCTGCACTGGTCCTGTCTACCTGAAATCTCGACTCTCTGTTGAAAGAGAGAGCCGTTTGGACGCTGAAGCATGATGTGGTCATCTGAGATGTTAGGGTCAAAGACAATGACCCTAACACGAGGCACCCCGTCTGCACTGACTCCCTTTGCCGAGGAAGAAGGCATGCCAGGAAGGGTGGTGTGACCTGCCTATCCTCCTCAACCGGATCGAAGCCCAAGGTGTAGGTAAAAGAAAGATCCTCCTCGAACCCAAAGCCAAGGGATTAGCTTTGAGAACAAGGGTTGTGGACTCGTGGGAGTCGAAAACCACTTGGAAGAATCCACGTCCCAGAAGTCGAATATCCCTGAGGTGTGCGGCGAGATCTCCTGGTAACGCCACTAGCATCCAGTCTCTAGCTTATGATCTGGAAGGGTGTGACCCAAAGATGAGGGTGAAAAGTGATGTGGAGCCCTCTAATTCCACATCTTTCTTGAGCTGCTGCAACTCGTCTTCTGAAAAAATGACGGTTCTCGCGGCCAGTGGAAGTGGACGGAGATTGTGGCTGAATGGGGATCCATTCACCAATCGATGCAAAAAGGCCGATTCCAACACTGAAAAAGCTCCTTCCGTGAAACCACTGCCCAGGACACCCTCAAACACGGGCGCAGGAAGGAGAAAGGAGAGGGTAGGAGAGAGGGGAAGGGAAGGAGAGTATAGACTGAGGGGGGTAGATGGAGGTAGGATGAGGGGGGAGGCGTAGGGGAGTTGAGTTAGGAAGGAAGGGGGCGGGGTTAGGAGGGAGGGAGGGAGCTGAGTTAGGAAGGGGGCGGGGTTAGTAGGGAGGGAGAGGGCTGGCGGGAGGGGAAAGGGAGGGCGGGGGAGAGGAAAGGAGGGGCAGATAGGAAGGGAGGGAGGGGGGTGGGGGGGAGATAGGGGCAGCGGGGGGGGGGGGGGGAGAGAGGGAGGGCGGGGGAGGGGGCGGGGGTGGAGAGGGAGGGCAGGGAGGGAGAGGGAGGGAGGGGACGGGGGTGAAGGAGGGGGGGCGGGGGGGGCTGTCGGGTGGGGGAGAGGGGGGGCCGGGAGGGCTGTCGGGTGAGGGAGGAGGAGGGAGGGGGCAGGGGTGGAGAAGGGGGGTGGGTGGGCTGGCAGGGAGGGAGAGGGAGGGCGGGGAGGAGGAAGGGGAGAGGGAGAGTGAGGGAGGAGGGAGGGGGGGCTGGCGAGAGGGGAGGGAGAGGAGCAGCGAGGGGAGAGAGAGAGGGGGCAGCGAGGGTGAGGGAGAGGGAGAGGGGGCTGGCTGAGAGAGGGAGAGTGGGGGGGGGCAGTAGCTCACGGGGAGAGGAGCAGCTCAAGCTCATGCCAGGAATCAACTTTCAAGCACAAGACATAACAAGTTACATGATACAACCCAAATTGCAATGCTCAAGGCTAAAGCCATGAACCATGACGTGTAAATGTTTAAGTTATAAATACTAAGTTCAAGCATTTTATGAAAATGTTAAAAGACCAAAGTACTTTCGAATCCGAGCGTACATATGGTAGGAGGGTATGTGACTTTCACAAGGCAGCTCGGGACCTGTTGATGGAGCGCAAGGGCACCCGGGTGATTGTGATGCTCCAAACGATTTGAAGTGCAATAGGGAAAAGATTGAACTTTGCCCCTTTTGCACAAAGCACAACAACCAAAAAACACGTTTCAAAAAGCCAAACATTTGAAAACGTTTCAAAAAATAAAAAACATGTCCATTGCAATATACCTAGATATATCGAGGAACATTCCCAAACCCATACTCTAAAAACACAACATAGTGCAGTTTCAATCTCACAATAGTCATTCATAAATTGAAAACCATAAACTCCATCACGCATAGCAGGGACTAGCTACTATGCAATTATGGACTTACTTCCCACACCCCAAGGGACAGTCTCCAGATAGGATAGGGACAGCATGGCCAGCAAAATAAATAGCCGCCAAACTGCCAGGAAGACAGCTAGGAAGAAGACACACCCCAAGGGACAGTCTCCAGATAATAGCTGCCGAACTGCCAGGAAGACAACTAGGAAGAAGACACAAATTCCCTCTGCATGCAGCTTCCAATGGGGGTTTTGGTGGAATACTTATGAAGGCTTAGGATGATCAGAGCCACTTTTTGCTAGTAGTTAGAACTCAACAGAGGGAAACAATGGATTCTTTTAAGAAACACCAATTTCATCCTTCCTCTCTCTTTTGTCAGATCAGATTATCATTTCAGAAAAGGTCCATTGTCCATATATGCAGTACAGAATCCTGGGGCAAAGCATGTCCCTAATGCACATAAAGATCAAAGTTTGCAATTTTACCACAAAATGATTTCAAAGTAAGAATATATGTCTGTGTGTCAAGAATCTCTGGGCAAAACCTGGATGACTGATATCAATTCTTAGCTTACTGGATCCCTTTGCGGCTTGTGAAAAATGAGCTGAATTGTTCAGCTGAGCCTTAATTTTGGAAGTGTAAGAAGGGGATGCACGTTATTATCTTTGGAACTTAGGTAGTCCAGCTTGCATTGCTTAATCAGTTACCATCTTGAAAAGCTGATGAGACTATAAAAAAATTATTTTGGAAGTGTACGGAGGAGATGCAAGTTATTATCTTCAGAACTTACGTCGCCCAGCTGGCATTGCTTATCCAGTTACCTGATGAGACTATATAAAACAAAATTCTCAATTTCCTTGCCTTCCGTGCCCCTTTTGATTTCAGAGCTTTCCGCAAGGATGAACATTGCTTTCTGCAAGGATGAACAATTCTCAATTTCCTTGCCTTCCATGCCCCTTTTGATTTCAGAGCCTTCCGCAAGGATGAACATTGCTGATTTGCAACGTATGCCATGAGACTAAATATACTTACAGGTAGGGTCTGTTAGATCCTCCTTACTAAGTCAATATGTTTAGGCCTAAGAAGATTGTTATCTCTACAGATAGCTCCCCAAAACATCAAGGACCCACATATTTGCCAAGTGCAACTTTTACTCTAGCAACCAGACTTAACCTTATCACTTTGTCTGAATTACCGCTTTTAAAATTCTGGTCACAGGATTGCATGCACTAATGTTGTAAACATGTAGCTCTTCATTCACTGTTCACCATATTCAATCTCCGTAAACACACGTTTTGTTTCTCAAGGTACCAAAAGTTTATGAAGTTTACATATTGCTCTTTGCAGGCTCCAATGCTTCCCACCAGGAGTCTGTAAAATCCCTACAAGAGGTCTCAGCCACATGTATGATAGCTGCAGTAGTATGTGTACTGATCTGTTTGTGATCTTTGTAGATGGGGTCTGCCCAATGGTCCTATCCTGTACTATCCCCTTCCACACTTCATCTTCTTGGTGATAGAAGGAGGTGATGAGTGCCATTGTAATACCCCACCGTGCTGTATTTTAGGCTTGGAATAGGTGTATGGCTCTCTGTCTCCTCATCACATATAATGAAAAGAACGGACGTCTATCATCTAGTTAGTTGACAAAGATAGACCAGTCATTAAATCCCTCCCAAAAAAGAGAATGGAGCCGTCTGGCCAAATACCTATGACCTATGCATCTGACAAAGTAAGATCACCCAGAAATGACAATGAATCCATCCTTTGATCTCATCATTAGAGGATGCATCTGAGCCTCCAATGTTCTTCAATCTTGACCACTTAGTAGTCACATATCAAGCATATCTCGACCTCTTAGTAGTCACATATCAAGCACATCCTCTGATCTGGACACAGAGTGAGAAGCTGTTATGCTCAAGCTCAGGGAGTCAATTGCGCATTTTTCCCTTTAGAAAACCGATAATTGTAATTAATGCATGTTGCGCTTCATGTATGTGGTTGAAGGGTTTGATGTCAAGGTCGTTGGTGAGGGTGATTTGCATGACTAGGTGGGTTTGAAGGCCAAAGGTCTAGGTGTCCCAATCAGAAATTATGCCTAGGGGCAAATGGTTTTAAAACAATCCCAAGAAGGGGTAAAAGGGGCACCTAAGTGCAGCCTTGATTAAGGAAAAGATTCAAATTGTGAGTGTGTGCTGCCAAGCAAGGCGAGAAGGATAATCAATTGCAAACACCTGTGATCCTCCTATGTTGTGCAGAATTCATGCTTCTTCACTTTTAGTCTTTGTCATTGGTATTGGAGCCTGATGAAGAGACATGCGGCAGCCGTGTGCAGAATTTGTGACTAACATAACATCTAGTTTGTGACAGATTTCTCTAAGGTGCTTTTCATCTGGATATTTGCCGAGGGAAAATAAGAGGCGTAGATCACATGAAGGTTCTTCGCAAAATTTCTATCAACAAGTGATTGACAAACTAGGGAAGCGATCGTACGATTAATGCACAATCGTGTATATGGTTTACTATTTATCTATCAGTCTAACAAATGTACGATTTGATGAGTTCCTCATCGACTGGTTGGTTGACTGAACTTGGTATTGATGAGCGAAGGTAATCAGAGAGCAGCAAGGCAAGCTAGTTGGCAACGTCCAGCAGATCAATTTTGCCTCCTATAGCACAATAAAAGGAACAACCAGCTAACCCTCAACGCTTTACAAGGTGAGCCACCAGCTGAGAAAAATCCAAGAAATGCAGCGAGTGAAGTGATTGTCATGACAAGCAGAGGAATTGTATGTGTTGATGCTCCTACTCTTAATCAAACGTTTGCAATATTGCTTTGCATTGGAACAAGGGCATAGTACTGGCAAGGGTATCAAATCATAAAACTTGCTGGAAATTTTAAGGTCATTGATGAAATTCTATTTTTTCGTCCAAAAACAGACAGAATTGGACAGAACTTGACAAAAAACTAGTTTGGAGGCGCTTTCGGGTGCCTTGATGTCGAATTCAGGTGATTGGGAAGCTGTACATAGGAATTTGGACGAGGGAGCTCTCTATTCTCTTATAAATTCAATTTGTTTGAGTTTTGAAACTTCTTAAAGCTTTCACCGTGCAGGTTTTGGTTGTGATCCGTCGACTAGCATTGACGCTACCCAAGATGGGGAAATGGCCAGGTTGGCTGATCAAAGGAGTTCCCTTATTGTTTTAGGGATGAGGTGCCTTATGGGTTACCTCCAAAAAGGAATGTTCAACACAAGATTAAACTTATCTCGGAGGAGGAACCTGTAAATAGCCTCCCTATAGATTAAGTTTTACAAAAGAAGCTAAGGTGTGAAGGCAACTGGAAGAATACCTCAAGCTAGGGTAGATTCAGCTCAGTTTCTCATCTTTTGCTTCACCAGTGATATTGAAGAAGAAAATAGATGATACCTTCCATCTCTGTATAGATTACAGAGGATTGAACAATATCACTATAAAGCACATGTATCCAATGGCTTGGATTGATGACTTGCTAGATGCATTACATGAAGCCATAATAGATCTTAAGAGTGGCTACTACCATCAAATCCGAATTAGAGCCAAGGATGTGCATAAAACCACTTTTAGACGCATGTTTGGACATTACGAGTTTTGGATAGTGCCATTTGGCTTACGAATGCTCCGGATACATTCGCCATGCTTATAAATGACTTGTTGTGCACATATATCAGGAAGTTCATGGTATGCTCTATTGATGATATTATCGTTTACAGAAAAAGTATTGCTGAGCATCGTGATCACTTCAGAACAAGTGTTCAGTACTTTGAGAAAAGCCAATCTATATGTAAAAGAAAAGAAAACCCTGCTTACTGCACCCATATATCACGAAGTTCGTAGTATGCTCTATTGATGATATTATCGTTTACAGAAAAAGTATTGCTTAGCATCGTGATTACTTCAGAAAAGTGTTCAGTACTTTGAGAAAAGCTAGTCTATTTGTAAATAGAAAGAAAACCGTGCTATGCATGGTTAGACTAGAGTACTTGGGATTCATTATTGGGTTGAAATGCATCCAAAGAAGGTGGGTGCGATATTAGTGTGGCCAATTCCTCAGAATGTGACCACGTTGCGGTCATTCTTAGAATTTGTCCGAAGGCATATCAAAAGATATTCTGAAATAGTATTGCATTTGGCTAAGCTGACCTCAAATAAAGTATCTTTCGTCTTGGGACAAAATCAACAAAAGAGTTTTAATGCTATAAAGAAGGCAATGCCTTTGATCCAATGTTAAAATTTGTTGATTCCCAAAAACCGTTTTCCTAGAAGCCAATGCAAATGGCATTGCGCCGGGGATGGTTCTTCTCCAAGGGTAAAGGCCAATAGCCTTTGAAAGCAAGCAGCTTTCTCCCTCTCAGAGTCATTGGCCCACTCATGAACAAGAGTTGTACTTTTGTTATTCATGCTTTGAAAGCATGGAGGCCTTACTTGTATGATTCATAGTTTCACGTGGATGTATGAAGGAGTTTAATATGAAGATTTGGTACCAAAGAGGGAAGGAGAATAAGGTTGTTGATGCTTTGTTACACATCATCCATAAAATGAGTTTCACGATATAAGAGAGTGCTCTAATAACCAAGATTAGGGGAACTCAAAAAGTTGACAAGTTTGTCTAGAGCCTTGGCCTAATGCCCCCCCCCACGCTGCTGCCTACGCTGGCCCCCCACGCTGCTACTCCCGTGCCCCCCCCGTGCTGCTGCTTCTCCCCTCCTCCTCTCCCCCCCTCCTCTCCTCCCCTCCCTCTCTCCTCTTCGCTCCTCCCCCTCTCCTCCTGCTGTCCCCTTCCCTTCTCTCCCTCCCCCTTGCTGCTCTCCCTCTCCCCCCTTCTAGCTCCCCCCTTCTTCAACCTCCCTCCTTCTTCAACCTACCCCCTTCTTCTTCTATCTTGCTCTCTCTCCTCTCTCCCTCCTTCCTTCACCCTCGCCCTTCAGATGTACCCCCGTTTTTTTTAGGGTCTCCTGGGCATCAGGAAAGCGGACAGAGTTTGTGTTTGAGTTGGTCTTTCCCACCTCGATTGATGAATGGGCACCCATTCAATCAACCTGTAACCACACACACTGGCTGCGAGAACCGTCACATTTTCAAAAGACGAGCTGCAACAGTTGCAAAAGGACTTGGAGCATGAGTGTTCCACGACTCTCTTCACACGCATCCTTGGTTCACACCCCTCCAGATCACAGGCTAGAGATTGGATGCTTGCGGCGCTTCCCCAGGAGCACACCCCCCACCTTAAGGATGTTTGTTTGTTGGGACGAGGTTTCTTTCAGGTGTGCCTAGATTCCCCAGACGTCACGAGAGACTTGCTACAGGCTGGGTTTCTATTTCTAGGCTATTCAACTGAGCTTTGACCCAATTGAAGAGGACAAGCAGGAATTTCTGTTTTCATCAGGTTCCCTAGTCTCCCCTCAGTTTATCACCGCCTTCTTTCAGTTATTGGCAAGAGGTTTGATGTGGTAGCAGAGATCCCCCCTCTTCCTGCCGAGCCCTCTTCGGCTGCTGAGGCGGTCAGGATGGATGGGGTACCTAGGGTTAGGGTCATTGTCCAGGACCCTAATATTTCAGATGACCACATCATGCTATAGCGACCCGATGGGTCATTCTTCCGCCAGAGATTTGAGGTTGCAGGTCGGCAGGACCAGTGCAAGATTTGCAGATCCTCAGGGCACTTCGCCAGAGATTGCCCAAAGAAGAAAAAGAGGCCCAGAAAGCAACCAGCTCGTACTAGCTTATGACAGAGAGCAGGAGCAGGACCTACCGCTCCACAGGCACCGCCTTAGACACGGGCTCCCCCTCCTCCTAGGGCTACTTGAGTCCCTCCTGCATCCCGCACCACCTCTGGCCCACGGTGGGATCTGGTCGCGGTTAGGCCCTCTACTTCAAATCATACCTCCACCGCTTCGGAGGCTACCTCCTTGGAGGCTAACGCCTTGAAGCCTAGTGTTCAGGAGCCTTCTTCCACTCCACCCCAGGATCAGGCTGTACCTTCCTCAGCAGCCCAGGTTGTCGGCACCTTGTCCGCAGCACTTCTTGATCAAGACCCAGTACAAGTGCCTCCTTCCATGGATAGAGGGAAGGGGGTCTTACATTCTCTACCTACTTTGGTAGGAATCCTTCGGACCCCCTCCCCAGGACTGGCTCAACAGAACTCCTTTTCCGCTCTTGAGGACCTCTCTGACCTCCCAGATGATGATTTTGTACTTTCGGAGAGCCAGCTATCGACATCCCTATTGAAAGATCTTTCTCTCTCTCACCTGTGGACTTTCCTCCCCTGTGTGTATGGTAGGAGGTCAGCTCCAGTGGAGGGTTCTTTTTTTGCCACCTGGTCGGGTAAGGTATTCCAACCTGCCGATGAGGATAGCCAGTTGGAATATACAGGGATTGGGCGGCATCCCTCATCGCCATCACAGACAGCTAATCAGGAATCAGCTCCATCTAGGTGTATCAGGTGGTTCCTTAGACATTCTTTTTCTTCAGGAACACAAACTGGATGTCAGAGATTGCTCCAAGTCAAGTAAGTTACTTTCAGGCCCGACTTTTTGGCTTCCTGCCTTGGGAACCAGAGGAGGTACATGCATATCAATTTCAGAATCTATTCTCCCTCTATTCATTGGACACAGTACCATCACCCCCTCAGGGCCCAGTGGGTTTTACTTTTGATTGACGGACGTAAGGTTGGTTTCCTCAACCTCTACACTCCGAACAACAGAGAAGACCGTGTTCTTTTTTTGAAAGAGTTGCTCTCGTGGGCTGACATTGCAGATTCATGGATTATTCGAGGTGACTTCAACATGGTTGAGGCACCATCCGATAAGCAAGGGGGCATAGAAGGTGGTATTCATTCTCGAGAGAGAGCAGCTTGGGATGCCTTCTTGTTCAGGTTCAGTGGCAGAGATGTTTGGTCAGATGATGCATTTCATATTCAGTCTCAGTCACTTTTGTTTTCGTGGTCGAACCGTAGGGTGTAGATGCCTATCCATGCTTGGATTGACAGATTCTATGTGGATGACTGGGCTCTTGATAGAGAGGGGGCAGTTTGCATTGCACCTCGTGTTTCCACTTCCAACCATTTTTCAATAGTTTTGTCTATCTCAGAGCCCCATCTGAGAGGATGGTCTCACAGTATCAGGATCCTCAATGCCTTATACATAGATGCGACTCTCACGGAGGCAGTCTTGGAGATCTGAGTTTCTCACATGCAGGGGGGGTGGCCAGTCCTTCACATGTGGCCACAGCACTTGTCAGTATCAGCGACTTTTATCACTCAGTTGCTAGTGCTCGGCAAGGTGAGGTACTCAAGCGGGAGATTGGTATCCGCCAGAAATTGATAGCCTTGCAAAGGGAGGAGCAGAGATGACCATCAAATGCTTGGATACAGGAGCGCCTTGCTGCAGCAAGGGCTCACTTGCAGACATTGCTTGATCAGAGAGCAAAGTATGCCTTCCATGCACGATAAACACTTTTTCTCTACACTTGGTCCCAGACATAGTAGAGAGAGTGCCACGCAGCTTATTGACTCTGACAGCGTTTTGCAGTCTCATCTGGATACCGTCATGCACTTAGCGACAGCTTTCTATGCCTCCCTTCTTTCTGCAGATCCTGACACACAGACCAGAGATGTGGCTAGAGATGAAATTTGACAGAGTTTACCTGTGTTTGTCACACCATAGATGATATGCTCACTTGATGCACGCTTTATCAACACAGAGTTCAGGACTGCTCTCTCCACCCTTCATAAGGGCAAGTGCCCTGTTTCCGATGGTCTTACTCCATCTTTTTTTACAGCCTTTTGGGATATGATAGGTGATCATATTACTTCAGCCCTGCAGGGCATTTGGGACTTGAGTGAGATGCCTGACTCACTGACTGAGGGACTCATACACCTTATCCTGAAAGGTGGCAACATGAATTTTGTATCCCATTAGAGACCCATCACTCTTTTAGGCACTCTATACAAAATCCTTGCCGAGGCGATTAGCATCCGGTTGCAACCCCTTCTTCCAAACCTCATCCATGATACTCAGACAAGCTTTGTGCATGGCAAGAGCATATTTGATAATATCTTTTCCTTTTGGGAAGCCACAGAGTGGGCTATGCAGAGCGGGCAGAGGTTGGCGGTTCTACTCTTGGACTTTGAGAAAGCCTATGACAGAGTAGATTGGGGTTTTCTTGAGGGCACTCTTCTACGATTTGGATTTTCATATGCATGGATTAGAGGGATGGCCTCCCTTTACAGATCAGCCCACAGCTAGGTTTTGATTGGAGGGGTAAGGGGTGACAGGTTTCAGATTTCTAGATCAGTTCGTCAAGGATGCCCTTTAGCCCCCTTCCTCTTTCTTTTTGTGGCAGAAGCTATGAGTATCTTCCTTAGATCTTAGGCTGAGCTTTATGGGCTGAGATTGCCCTTGAGATAGGAGCAGGAGCTTCTTGACTGTGAGTTGGCTGATGACACTGATATTTTTATTCAGGCCTCTTCGCAGTCACTTGATTCTTTCTGGACAGCCTTGGATATCTTTTGCTCAGCTGCACGGGCACACATTAACTGGCATAAATCCTTTGGCTTTTGGATCAGTGATGAGGACACTCCAGGCTGGGGAGTTGACATTGGCTTTTCCTGAATTTAGAGGGGTGATCCTATCAGATATTTGGGATGCCAAGTAGGATTGGGCATCTCTCGAGCACAACAGTTTGCCCCAGTACTAGAAAGTATAAGGAAAAAGCTCCTTTTTTGGAGCTCAGCAAAACTCGACCTTGCATCTAGAGTTGTGGTAGTGAACCAAGTTCTTTTGGCCACCGCCTGGTTTGTGTACAGCTCACTTCATTCTAACTAGAGAGTCTATTGGTAACTCGCAAGTGGTGGATTTGTTTATTAGTCATATATTTTGTCTACACAAGTTACTCAAATCCATAATGTCAAACAAGGACGCTAAATTTACCAGTCATTTTTTGACTTCAGCGTTTGAAACACTAAGGACATAGTTAAGAATCAGTAGTGGGGATCATCTTGAAACATATGGTCAAACAGAGAGAGTCCTCAGTCAACCAAACTTTAGAGAATATGCTAAGAGCATATGTATCATTGAGGCAAAATACATGGAATAAGTGGTTGCCATTGCTGGAGTTTGCCTACAATTATATAAACCATTCCTTGAGACAAGAATGAGTCCGTCGAGTTAAAATATGATTATAGACCAGCAAATCCAATCACGTTTGGAATACTTCACAAAGTGCCCAGTGCGACAAACTATATTGTTTAGATCCGTGAGATGCTAGCACTTGCGAGAGATAACATCCGCTAGGCTATGGATAGTGCTACATATGCAAATGAAAATAAATCTTTCATAGAGTTTGAGAAAGGAGAAAAAAAGTTTCTCAGAGTTTCTTCACACTCCAAGTTTGACTGCAAAAGAGTGTGCTATGTTGTCACCCCCATATTGTGGCCTGTGGTTACTTCTAAAAAGTAGGCAAGGTAGCCTATAGATTAAAATTACCACAGGGTTGTAAGGTGCACCTAGTGTTTCATGTTTCTCGTTTAAAATGGTTTTGGCACTCCACTAATTAAGGGTATTGTTTTGTTGCAAGAAATAGAAGACAATGCAAGGCGCAAACCAACAAGAATCCTGGACCGAGGAACAATGCAAGTATGCAATCAAAAGATACCCATGGTGTTGGTTTCACGGCATGGTTTACCTCTATTTGAGGTGACATGGGAATCTACCCATATGCTCGGATCCACATGTATCCGTACATATCCCGGGAAGGTTGCTACTACACGGACATTGTATCAGATGTGGAGAGCATTCCTAGATTTCATCAACAAGGACACTGATGCCTAAAGAGGGAAGGAATGTTATGCTCAAGCTGAGGTAACATGACCTCGAAAGGATCAATCGACATTTTTCCCTTTCGAGACTTGACAATTGTAATTAATGTGTGTTGCAATTGATGTATGGCAATTGAAGGAGTTTAATGTCCACGTCGTTGGTGAGGGTGATTGCAAGACTAGGTGGGTAGGTCAAAGGCCTAGGTGTTCCCAATTAAAAATTATGCCTAGGGGCAAATGGTTTTAAGGAAATCCCAAGAAGGGGTAAAAGGGGTACCTAAGTGGGGCCTTGATTAATAGACATATGGCATTCTAGGCCCATCTAGGGAAATTGGGGGCTTTGTAGAAAGACATAGGAAATTATTCGAATTGTGAGCGCGTGCTGCAAAGCAAGGCCGAGAGGATAATCAATTGCAAATACCCATGATTTTCCTGTGTTGTGTTAAATTTGTGTTTCTTCTCTTTTGGTCTTCGATAGAAGCCATCCTCGTGCACAAAAATGCCCTTTAGAGTTTCAACGATGACCCTAGTCTCTTTGTATGTTTAGTTGTAGGTGATTCATTTGTGAGATAGATACATTTTTCAACTCTCATTCTCCACACTCTTGTACTGTTCTCTTCACTTTCACTAACAACAACCTTTGACACAAATTGGTGCTGAAAATTAAGGTAGTTTCCTTTTCCTTTTTCTCCCTTTCACTCCCCTAGCATCAGAATTAACTTTGCATTCTATGAAAACATGTACAACCAGACTTATCACACTTTTCTGATGTACTTAACCATCTTGGTATTTTTACATCCTTTCGAGCATCAAGGAAACCTGAAGTTACCTTGTTACACCAGTGTTTCTCATTGCCAAGTCTGTCATAAAACAGAACAAAGGCCATGACAGCTATCAGACTGTGACAAGGGAATAGACAGTTTTGGATACTTTACATTCAATGCCAAGCTAGGAGTAATTTGCAAGCGCCTAGAATTATCGAAAAGAAAACTCCTTTCAGATGCCAAATTATGTCCTAATAGAACGACTTTTACGTATTCCTATTCTCTGTCATTGCTCCAAAGGCTCCTTGAATTGTGCTTCCACTTCTTACCTGTATTCCATCGCATTCTTCCACAAACGTCTGCCTCACAAATTGCAGGAAGAATCTTTAATCTTCTCAAATATTATGGTCACTCGAATGCATTTTCTTCTGCAGATTGACTAACCTGTAGGCTTGAACTGCGGGCTAATCTGCAGCCACTACTTCCTTGCCACAGGCTAATCTGCAGCCACTACTTCCTTGCCAGAGGCTTTGGCCTTGTGACTAGATTTGGTAGAGATTTTATTGTTGGGGAAGCTGATCTTGACCCATTAGCAGATTTTTTGGGTTTGCTCTAATTAACAGTCTTTTGTTTAGCACCTCTTGGTCCTATTGGTGGTCTTCTCTCCTCCCATCAAAAGAAAATGTTCATTTTGAAGCCAGACCTAATCCACAAACCAAAGCCCTTCAATTCTCATGTCAAATTACCTGCTGGCGACCAAAATACATATTGAATAGTGTTGGCTCCGAAGACTCCAACAACCCAGCCGCTAAGACATCTGCAGAATGTCGCATTTCCTGCACCCTCAAAATTGATAACAGTGTAGGTCAAAATGAACAAAGCATCTTAACATTGCAATACAAATCCCACATTTAAGAATAAAGGCCCAACAACAAGGAATGTGGACATAGAGATACAGAAGCCTGTCGCCACCCCAGCAATTTAATAAACATCATCAAAACAATGCTCAGTCTTTGCTTCTTTCATCCGGTGCCAATTCTACAATGAGAATGAAAGTATAAAACCCAGTGGTTGATAATCATAGCTTGAGACATTATGGTTTGGATAGCTGCGATCTCCAATATTGAGATGGAAAATCACTTAATATTAAAATCGATGATTGACCTGTACGATGCTAGTAAGTTTACTTACTTCTCTTAGGACTGCACCATCTAGGAAGGTCCTTGTTCGAACATGAAAGCGCCCATCTTTTGTTTCCTGTATAGACTCACCACGCAGAGCTTTTGTAACAGCAACTGCTAGCTTCTCATGTTCATGCAAGCTGTGAGAGCCTCCAACTACTACCACCTCCTGCCCAGGCTGCAACATCCTTTTTATCTGCATATACACAAAAGTATCTGCATCAATTGGGAAATCATGCTCTTCTTAGCAGTCAGAAGGAGGTGTATAAATGCTGTTTACAGGAAAATCATTGTAAAGGCCGAAAACGAGACACTGCAATGCTATAGGATTTTATATTGAAATACCATTCAGAACTTTTAGAACCTAGAAACAAAGCTCACGTTGTCAATATGGCATAATAGGGTTATAATTAATCCATTATTAAGATAAGAGCCACTCTAAAGAACCAAATATTTGAATTTCTCGGAGGAAACTTGCACTGTTACTAACAATACTTCTTTGGTTCAAATACACAAAGTGTTGAATGTAAGGTTTTCCTGCATTTGCAGAGAAGCAAGCAAGACATGCACCTTCTCAAATCAATCCTGTTACTTGCAGTTTCAAGAAAAAGAGTCAACCAAGATACGAAGGTCAAACACTTACATATATGTCTAGTAGATTAAAAAAGAGTGGAGGCAGTCCGCAGGCTGCTTCCTTAGAGCATCCATGGAAGCAACAGGACTTAAATGGCCAAGAGTGATTGTTTGTTTAGTCAGGCCATGGTTCATAGGCATGGATATCTTGCATCATTTGTTGGGTATACAGAACTGGAGGTTGTGGAAGATCAGAGCAGGCCATTTGCTGTAGCGAGTGGGACCTACTACCTTGTCACGGCCTACTGAGCTGTCTTTAAGAATTTAAATTGCATTGGCTAGATGATTTAGAAGATTATGTTAAACCACTTGTGTTCTTCGTCTAATCACTAAGGTGGGTAGAATATTCTGAGGCACTTTTTTGACAGATGTTAACTTCTTCTTTTCTTTTTTCTTTTTTTTTGGGGGGGGGGGAGGGGGGGGGGGGGATGGAACCAATACAATTATTGATTCAGTTGGCTAAAAGGCCAGAGCTGTTTGACTGGACATTTGTGGACATATCGCTAATGACATAGCCAGAATTCACCAATTCTTGTGATGCTGTTTTATGGGCTTTAATTCTTTTGTGAGCTAAGACAGCTGAGCTGCATTCTCCACCCCTAATTGTCACTTTGTTTACTGGCTGCTCAGGCCCATAACATGATTTAGAAGATTATATTAAGCTTCTTCGTCTACTAACTAGAAAGAAAGTTTATTAAGTCTTCAGAAGACCGATGGGTCTATGAGACTGTGAAAAAACAATCTGAAACGCGTGTCCTCCCTCTGTCATCCAAGCCACCATCCCCCAGGTGTAGTCTCTATGAAGACTCTGCATACGTGTCATGATCTTGAGGGCTCCCATCCAGATCCTCGCTGCACTATGACAGCTCCAAAGGCAATGCGGGATAGTCTCTAGGGCACCAACGGAGCAACAATGGCACTGCCCGTCCACTCACATCTACTCCAACCACGGCCCAATGGGCAAGCCTCCGTGGGCGGCCAGCCAGAAGAAGTAACAGATCTTCCTTGGCCGCAAGCTGGACCACAACTGCGTCCAAAACCTGCAACACACATCCCGGGGCACTCTCTAGGTCACCCAATGTCTCTCCCTCAAAGGGGTCCACCTCGACGAGTCCATCTGAAGCCTCCTGCCAATCCGTGTGGTGTAGGAAAATAAGGGCACCTCATCCACCTGCTCAACTGGGCCGCCCCTGGAGGGCTAGAACCACTCTCCCGGATCCCACTGGACCTCCCTCAGGGGTCTACCCTCCCATAGCCAAAGGCGCCATCTAGAGGCACCCTGCTCTGAAATACTCAGAGGGTCAATGTGCCACTCCTTCCCCAAACGGCCCACCACTCTGATCATCTGCCAGTGTATCCCATCAAGACTCCCATCCATCTCGGGGTCACTCTAAGTGAGTGGCTGAAGTAGGCCTCCAAGTCCTACACGGAAGAAGCTACAGTGTGTGCTGCCGCGCTGCATCAACATCCTCAAGGGAACACCAGTACGGGAAAACTACCCCAACCATCTGTTGTCTCTCCAAACATGAAGTCCTTCCCACCAAGACTCCAGAATGGCTAAGTCAATCTCGCCCATCCGCAGCCCTGGCCCTCGCAGATGCGCTAGGGCATCAAGCCTCGCCTCTGCCTCCATAGGTAGTCTGCTCCGACGGCCAAAGGACCCGACCGGACCACTATCCCATTGTGCCCAACCAATGTGAGTCTGTTGTCCGAGCATACGGCCCTCCTGATCTTTGATCTCTGGGTGCCACATAAGGGGTTGGCGCTCAAACTCTTCTATGCATCTGGGCGGAGCAGAGACCCCCTACCAGTCTCTGCCATACCCTATGAAGACTCCTCATCAAGGGGGAGCCCTTCCCCGTAAGGGGGGCCTCTAAGAAGATCCATCGATGTGAAGGCTGCCAATGTCCCCTAGTGCGTGGGGTGTTCCTTAGAAGCCCTCGCTGTAAGAGGAGCTTCCAAGGCTCTGCACCTAGGTTGAGGCCACGAACCACCAACTTGCCCAAAAGGGCCCTGCTCTGCATCTCCGAATCAATGACACCCAAGCCTCCTAGTGCCTGCGGCATGATCACTATCCGCCAAGCTACTCGGGCCCTAGTGTTCCTCGTGCCATCTGAACCTGCCCAAAGGAAGTTCCATACCAACCCCAGTCACCAAAAAATGTGTTTCGGGGCACCGAAACGCGAAGAAACGGTTCTAGACGAAACGTTTCTTAGAAACGTCCAAAACGAGCAGTTAGGGCGAAACGTCTGGCTGTCAAAAAATCTGCCGCGACGCGTTTCTTTCTGAATTTGGCTGCCGTTTTCGTTTTTTCGCTCCTCTCCCGCACCGCTCCATTGCTTGCCTTGCTCCTAGTGCCTACCATCTACTCTACCCTCTACTCTCTACTCTCTACTCTACCCTCTACTCTACTCTACTCTACCCTCTACTCTAGTCTCTACGGTCTACCCTCTACTTTCCTCTACGGTCTACCCTCTACCCTCTACTCTACCCTACCCTCTACTCTACTCTACTCTTCTCTACTCTACCCTCTACTCTCCTCTAGCCTCTACTCTCTACTCTACCCTCTACTCTAGAGTCTAGATTCTACCCTCTACGGTCTACCCTCTACAATCCACTCTACTCTACTCTCTACTCCCATACCATGGCCTCAAGACGTGCCGGTGGATCGAGTGGAAGCACAAAACGGGATGTATGGTAGGATACCGTTTTTATAAAGAGATATGGCACATCTGGCACGAGGAGGTCAGTATGCAAGTTTTGTGGTGACACTTTGACAGGATCTGCCCCTCGAGTTCAAGCACATTTTTTATGGATCGGAGGCCAGGGTAAGAGTGCTTGCCATGCCATTCCAGAGGGAATCTTCTTGGCATATGGAGATACCTCATCCAAATTTGCTGAGATTCGATCCCTCCTCCATCTTGTGATCACAGATCAAGTTCTTCAAGCTAATGTGTTGGTTGAGCAGTAGAAGTTGGGCATAGAGGCAACCGTCACTCTCACATCATCCCAGTCAGATACCGGGAATGTGGAGTGTTCTCTCTCTCACAACAGGAGGGGCATGGGTATACTCCATCTACATCGACATCACAAGTTCATGGGAGTGCCTCTACTTAGCCTCTACATGGCACCACTCCATCGGAATCCGTATCAGTTGGGCTGTCCGCTATGCCATCAGCTCCTCCACTGCCTCCTGCCAAGAGGCCGCGTGGTCCAGCAGATATCACTCTAAGACTCTATACAGGCTGCTTGGGCACCACACCTGAAGCAAGAGGCTGCAATTCCAGAGGAGCAGTTTTTCTACGCTTGCAATATTCCCTTCAATGTTGCAAGGACTCCTGCCTACAAGAAGTTTTATCATGCACTTGTAGCTGCTAGTAGTCTAGTAGAGCAGGAGCATCATCCCTTACACCTGCTAGTTCTGAGACTCTCCGCACCACACGTTTGAAGAAGCAGGTGGGATTAATCAAGAAAGACATGGAGGGACTCAAGGAAGCTTGGAGTCGGTATGGATGCACCATAGTCTCCGATGGATGGAGTGACACGAAGAGGAGACACAGGATTAATATCTTGGTCACTAGTTGTGTGGGAAGCATATTCTTGAGGGTGGTTGATGCCTCACATGCCGGCCTTCACATCACCGGAGAGTGGATATGGGGTCATATTGAGGCAAGGAGGTTGGTGAGGACAATGTGGTGCAAGTCATCACCAATAATGGCTCCAAGTGCAAGAGAATGGGAAGTCTTCTTGAGGAGAAGTATCCCAAGATAGTATGGACACCTTGTGCCTCACACTCTCTTGATTTGATGATGGAGGATATTGGAAAGCTGCCTTGGGTGTCTAGTGTGGTCGAAAAAGCAATGCAGCTAGTGACTTACATCACTCGTAAGCCACATGCACTGGCCCTATTCAGAAGGGAGTGTAAGTGGGAGCTTATGAGACCCTCAAAGACATGCTTTGGCTACATCTTCCTGGTTCTTAGCAGGTATGATTAATGAATCATGATTCAATTTTCATCATTCAAAGATGAATTCCTCAAATTATTCATTGTTTAAATTTGTTTAAACTTTATCATTTGTAGGCTAATTAAGACCAAAGAGAGCCTTCGTCGCATGATGACCACTTCAGATTGGCTGGATCGGAGTGACTCGAGATTGCCTGTTGGACAGAATGTCGAGGGGATTGTCTTTGACAATCAGTTTTGGCAGGAAGCCCTTTGCATTCAGATGTCCATAGAGCCCTTGTACTTTGTGCTTCGACTCTTTGACCATGAGGGTTGTACTATGGGCTTGCTATACGAGTTTATGCTAAAGCTTCGAAAAGCAACGAAGGATTGTTCTATTGAGATCCTCAACCAGAGCAGGTACATATAAGTTGAAACTTGTAAGTTTAATACTCAGTTCTCCTAGCTCTAGCCTCTAACTTGATTCCTTTTGGTAAATTTTCAGAAAGGATGACATATAAGGAATTTGGAGAAAGAGATGGGATTGGTTTCATAGGCCAATCCACACTGTTGCACATATGCTCCATCCCTTGTGGAAGGAGCCTGCTAAATGGAATGATCGGGTGCTTGTGAACGGATGGACCTAATACTTGGAGAAAGTATGCGACTCATCGGTCCAGAATAGGTGAGGTAGCATGGCGTACAAGTTTGCAGCCTGCTCACTACTAACTTCTAAGTGCTTTCAACTTTGTATTATCATTTATGATTTATCTAATTATTTATATTGTCTTCTTCTGTATTGCAAATTGCAATAGCATTGAAGAGGACATAGTGGAGTTCCGCAATGACACGGGTCATTTCTCCCGTGCAATTGCCAAGGAAAGAGACAACAGGCTGTTGGCTCTTACTTGGTGGGAGAAATTTGGGATTTTGAATCCCTCATTGCAGAACTTAGCTCTCCTCATCCTTTCGCAAGATTGCACATCAAGTCCAGCTGAGAGAATATGGAGCATATGTGCAGACATACACACCAGGAAGAGAAACAAGTTCGTTCTAACTTCTTATAGTTCTTATTTATAGGCTATATAGTATAGCGTCAAGCTTGTAACATTTTGAAAAACAATTCTTAAGTCCTGAGAATCGACTTCTTTATGCTTTGTAAACTATGTCAGGTTGAGCGTGGAGCAGCTCAATAGGTTGGTATATGTCAATGCCAACCTACGTCTACTTAAGAAGTACAGGTCTGCAGATGGTACCGGTAGCATCGAGTGGAAGCCCAAGCAAGTCAATCCTGACAAGATCAAGCTAAAACCTGTCGACATGTCCATCATCCAGCACAATCGAGAGAATGACGATGCTTACGAGTTCCTGCGATAGGATACGCTTCGATTCCGACGTCAGACATGTTCGATGGCTCGAGCTCGTGCACCACGAGTATGTGCTGCTACTGTTGCAAAGGATACATGGACACCCCAAATTCGTGGTTATCAACATCGAGCACGAGCCTCACGAGGGATTTCACAGGTATCTGTTCTTGCATCATCATCCCGAGGACGTCGAGGCAGAGATGAGCTAGAGGAGGAGGCGGTATTGGTAGACATTGCGGACTCAGAGGACTCAGATCAGTTGCGAGCCCCTACTTGGTTCGAGGGTGGTACTTCCTCTTCCTCCACAGAGGATGTAGATCCATCTGCTGATTCCAGTGCTGATGATGACAGTGATGAAGCAGCAGATCTTGGAGAGGGCAGCGGTCCCTAGCGCTAGAGAGTCGAGACTAGACTCTAGAGTGTACTGTGTACACTGCAGTTGTTAGCAGCGGGCTTGCAGGCGACGGGCTTTGATTATGTATACAGTTTACACCATACACTTACCAGTATATCATTATGGCATGTTACATGTATGATGTAAACAGTAATACATAATACATTTTGTTATATTTTGAATCTTGAATCTTAAATCTTGAAATTTGATTCTGAAATTTGAATTATAAAGTTGAAAGTTTTTTGTTTGAACTATGGGCCATGGCATATGCTAGCAGCCATATGCACTTGCAACTAGTTAGTTAATAGTAATTTGTAAACTGAAAGATCTATGTCTTTGTAAACCTCAATCTATAGGCTGCGTGACGCATCTTTTTACTCTTTCAACTGTGTAATATGTGTGTGCATTGTGTGCACAATATGGATATCTGAGAGCTCTTTTGAGAGAGAGAGAGAGAGAGAATCTGAAGACAATTATTTATGAAGTATATATAACTTCTATAAAATATAGTGTTTTTAGGCGTTTCTAGATGAAACGCCGGTAAAAATCTAGAAACGTTTCTTGTGACACTGGTACCAACCGTCGGAGCTGCCCAATGCAACCTCTGTGAAAGCACCAGCAGGAGGCGATATACCAGGCCGTGGCAAGAAGGACCTAGTTTGCCACTAAGGCACGACTTGCTAAGGAGAGTTTGGCCGAGCCCCAATAGAGAACCTTGCGCCGAACACTCTCAAGGACCGGGGCAATCTACTACTCTGTGGTAATGTCAATACCCACCTGGCATCTGAGGTATCTCGTTGTCTGGCCCCGCGGTATCCATTTGAAGCCAAAGTCACTCCCCCACTCCCGGATCTCCTATGTCTCCTCAAAGCTTGTGAAGAAACCTATAGGTTTCATCCAATTGATCCGTGCCCCCGAGGCCTCACAATAAATAGCCAAGGTGCCCCTAACTCTCTCCAGACTCATTGTGGTGCCGTCAACATACAAGGCCGTGTCGTCTGCAAACTCCGATTCAAGTAGCTCCTCCTCCTGTCTGATTGGGAGCTTCAACCCTGTGAGACGCGCCACCTGTGATCTCAAATAGTAGCCCAAAGTCTCCGCCACAAACAAGAAGAGGAAGGGAGCAAGTGAGCAGCCCTAGCGGACAGAGCGAGAGAGAGGAAAGGCCTCGCATGTGTGTCTTCCGATAAGCATCTGGCTAGAGCTCCCTGCATATAGCGCTGAAACTCCTCTGACCCATCTGTCTGAGAAACCCAATCTCCTTATAGTGCCCTCCAAGAAAGACCACTCCACCCTATCGTAGGCCTTCTAAAAGTCCAAGAGAAGGACAGCCAACGGCTGTGACTCCTCTCTGGACCAATCCACTGCCTCCTAGAACGTGAAGATGTTGTCTAGGATGCTACGCTCCTGGACAAACCCAGTCTGTGTGTCATGGATGATGTCGATAAGATGGGGCCGTAACCGCAAACTCAAGACCTTGGCAAGGATCTTGTATGCAACATCAAGCAAAGTGATCGGACTCCACTGTCAGATGTCTGACCTATCTCCCTCTTTCGGGATCAAATAAAACCACCCCCTACTCAAATATTGAGGGAGAACCCCTTCTGGGCGAGACCTCGACAGGGCTGATCCAACTGAAGTACCACTAGAGAGTGGTATGACATTGTGGTACCTGCCAGAATCCCGGTAGATCCGCCTCTATGTAGTGCCCAGTCCCCAACATAGAAATGGTCTAGTCTCTCTAGCAATCCATCATGTCTCCTCTGTCCAAAGGAGAAGAGAAGGCTGTCAGGTGTCTGCTGAAATCTAGCTCTCCACGGGTCTCTGCCACTAATCATGAAACTGAACTACTCCCAGGTGCCACACTCTTCAGAGGAGATTGATGAAGAGGCTTTTCATTATGACCTGCTGAATGCACTACACAGGAAATGGCAAACAGCAGAAAACAAAGATAAATTTGAGTACTATCGCACATATATCAACCCCGAATATTGGTCAATTTATACAGGAAGGGAGACAACAACGCAGAAGTACATATGTACACCTATAGCAGTGCATAAACGGAGGGCTTTAGCCTCACTTCGCACCCGATCACACCAGCTGCAAATAGAAACAGGGGGATGGAAAAAGATGCCAAGGGAGAGTAGAATATGCCAACTATGTGATCAAGGTATGGTTGAAACAGAAGAACACATGGTAATGATATGCCCTCACTATGCACACATTAGGGAAGAGTTCAATCACCTCCTTGAGGGACATAACAAACTGGCTGATTTGCTGCATAAAGGGTCACCTTCAGCTTTAGGAACATTTGTGTATAAGCTCTTCAAGCATAGGAATCCACCTGAATCCTGGAAGGTGGTTTCTCTTTCCACCCTCCCATCTTCGGGAGGAGCTTTCATGTACTTGTGATATTGTATTGCTCAGGTCCCATAGGCCGGTTTTGGTCTTCAGAGGACGATAATATATTCTTCTTCTTCTTCTTCTTCTGTTGCTGGCATCTCAGAAAAAGAGGCTCCGCCCTGCTTGTCTTCCCCAAACTCCAGGTTGTTCAAGTCACCTCCAACAATCCAAGAGTCTACATCCGGAAGACACTCTAACAGCCTCCTCCAAAAGGCCGGGCGGTGCTGTCTGCACGCTGGGGCATACACATTCAAGGTTCTGATCTTGGACTCTCCCATCCGAACTCCCATCCAAACTGCCCATCCTAGAAGGAGCTCGCCCTGATCGTAGACCTCTAGGGCCAAGGTTTGTGAGACTGAGATGCAGACCCCTCCACTCCGTCCTACCGCAGGCAACCACTCCTCTACACCTCTCCCTTGGAGAAGGTGATGGCGTCGTCTGATGTCTGAAGCTGAAAACATGTGCTCATGAATCATAAGGATGTCCACTGGCCGTCCTACCACTGCCCTCTGCAACTCCTGCCAGTGTATTAGGTATTGCAGCTAGCTACAACCACGGTCGTGGAGCCCATGTGCGTTCCAACTCACTATAGTCCAGCTCATGAGGATGGGGGAGTCGGGAACAAGGCTCTCCTGTGAGTGGGTGCTGTCCCAGAAAGACTGCTTTGTGTGATTTTGTCGAGGGTTTAGAGGACGAGTAATCAATATCTCTGCGTCGCCGTATTAGTATGGATAACAGCTCAATACCGATCTTCCGTGCCCACGTCATCATGAAAGAAGCTTCCACCTCTAACAGCTCCGCACACTTTTGGAGGGGCCAGAGGTGTGGCTGCTCCACCTTTGCCTCCAGCGGCAATCTGATAACTCCTGTCGCCAAACCACACATTGGCTCCTCGCGCGTGAAGCTCAACTGAAAGTTTACCTCCACACCATGGGCATACCAAAGGTCTAGTCCATGTGGCCCCATCCACTCATCTATCATGAGTGTAATGTGATTGCCCAAAATAGCATCGAACACCTCCAGGGACCATTTCTCCACCCTTGTGGAGGCAAACGGAAATCTCCAAACGGGGTGTGTCGGAGATCCGACTGCACTCATCAAACCCCTCTTTCGGGGCTGAAGGACTATGAGTGTTACCTCCAATGGTAGAGGATAAGAGTCCGGAACCTCCAGATAGTTCCAGGGTCCTAATCTCCGAAAGTCCCGCGGCAAGGGACGCCTAGGCTAGAGGTTAGGAGCCGCTGACTGGGAAGATGAGCCTCGTCCCTCAGGATCCCTCCCTGAACAGGCCTGCTGCTACGATGAGGAGGTAGAAGGGGGCGTCATCGTTCCCTTGCCAGCTGGTAGGGGTGTCGAAGCGGAAGAACCTGCTACTGAAGTGGAGAGGGGGACAGCAGGAGAGGGAGCAGTGGGGATGCGGGGGATAGAGGGAGGGGGACGGGTGAAGTTAATTTAAAGGTCAAACAAGGAGCTGCCACGCTCCCCCCCTGGCTGCCCCGCTGCCTCTCCCCGTCCACCTCCCTCTACTCCTCCTTTGCACGCCCTTGCCCTCTCCATCCCCCTGTCTGCTGCTCCCACCTCTCTTGCTTCCGCCGCCCCTTCAGCTCCCGCCTCCTTGCCCCGCCCGCCCCTCCTGCTTCCGCCTCTGCTTCCCCCCTCCTCCTACTGCACCCCCTCCGCCTGCTGCGCTCTTGCCCGCTTCCGCCACCTCCATCTCCTCCTCCTCCGCCTCCATCGCCGCCATCCCCGCCCACTCCCTCCACCTCCATCTCTGCCTCCTTTCCTCCACCTTTGTCCCCCCCGCCACCTCCTCCTCTTTCGCCCCGGCGTGGTCCTCTCCCTCGTCGGCCCCCCCCCCCTTTCTCCCGCCTCCTCTCTGCTCCCTTGCCCTCTCATTCCCTCCTTTTCTCCCTCCTCGCCTTCTCGCCCTCCTTCCTCTTCCGGCTTCCGCCCTTCTTCTTTCACTTCTATCCTTGCCCCCTCCTTCACCCTGCCTCACCGCCGCCTCCCCCCCTGATGCTTCTATTCCGCACCCTCCCTTTTTCTTCCTCCCTGCAGCGGGAGCACTTGTGCTTGTTAAGGTGAAAGAAGAACCTTGGTGGTGACCCTTGGTTTGGCCAGAGGGGCTCTATGGCAGCACCCTCGAATCCCACAGCCGTTTAGGTTCTTCTTTCCCCAGCTGACAAGCAACAGGTACAGCAGGCAGTTCAGTCCCTCTAGGACAAGGTGCTTGTGGGCCTCATGCCTACACGGAGACAGGTGCGAGAGTGGATCCAGGCGAGCTTGGCATTAGAGGGAGACCACATCCAGGAGGTCACCATCTATGGACGAGGCGTTTTCCTCATCCAGTTGAGCTCCTCCGACACTGCCGCGACACTTGTGGAGCAGAGCCCCATACTCCTTGGCCTACACCTTGTCTACCTCTTTCCTTGGTATCATGGGTTCACAGTCGAGGACATGGTTATGACACACCATGTTCCACGTTTTCCAGTTACACTCCGCTTCCCAGGGCTCCCTAAGGAGTATCAAGCCATCCTCTCTTCGATTTGTTGGGCATTTGGCACATTGCTTGAGTCCTCGCCAGAGACGGCTGCCTCCGTTCTAGCAGATGATGGAGTCCCTAGGATCAGACTGGTGGTGGAGAGCCCGGAGTCCCTCCCAGACTTAATCCTTCTCGAGACCCTGGAAGGGGGCACACTTTGCCAGAGGGTGGAGACCTCCGGGTTACTAGGCCAGTGTCTTCGGTGCAAATAGATGGGCCACCTCGCCAGAGATTGCCCCAATGGCCTCCCCCGTGCACCCTCCCCCCCTCCTCTGCAGAGTAGGCCTACGACCCTAACCCTCTGCCATGGGAGTAGGGGGTCAATGAGCGCATCCTCTCTCCTGAGTCGTCCGTCCCCTGAAACCGCGAAGAAGGCGATAGAGGAGTCATCCAAACGTCCTGCGACCACCAGTGGGATGCCACGGGGGGTGAACTGTCCCAGCCAGTGGGTGTCTCCAGGCATGAGGACCTGAGGCTCAGGTGGAGCCAACCAAGCGGCTGGGATCGCACCGTCGATCTCCGTGCGTCTCGCCTGGACTCCGCGTGCACCTCCCGCTGCGTCTGCCAGATCGGCCATCTCCAGATGTCTGTACGTGTCCCTCCAAACTCGAAGGGACCGGGCTGGCCCCCTCATCCAGCCGTCCCACCTGATATGTGATCTCTCCCCCAGCTGAAGGCCCTCGGCGTCTCTGACCTGCCCATTCCAGACGAGCGGCTGGCGATCGATCTCCTCCTGACAGCTGGGCTGGGACTGAATGAGACTGAGACGGAGCCGCCTCCAAACCATGAGGAGGCTACGAACGAGTGGGGAGCGGGGCTGAGTGAGCGGGGCGGAAGTGAAGATCCACCTGAAGGACGGTAGCCACTCTCCACCTCGGCGCGGGACACAAGAGCCGACTCCCTGCTGAAGTAACATCTTCCACGTCTGCCCCCCTGGGGTCAAACCGCGGATGATAAGCTTGCCTAACAAGGCCTGACTCTGAAGCTCTGGATCAATGACCCCCAGACCCCCCTCCGCCTGCGGAAGAATGACTGTCTGCCAAGCAACCCTGGCTCTGGTATCTCTCTGCCCATCCTCCCCAGACCAAAGAAAGTTCCGAACCAACCTCCTGAGCTGTGCCACGCTGGATCTCGAGAAGCACCAACAGGAAGCCACATACCAAGCCGTGGCTAGAAGGACCTGGTTAACTACTAAAGCACGACCTGCAAGGGACAGCTTAGCAGTGCTCCAGAAAGCCAGCTTCCGTCGGATGGAATCTAGCACCGGGAGAAACTGCTGAGCTGGCGTAATGTCTAGGCCAACCTGGAAGCCAAGGTATCTAGCTGTCTGTCCACGTGGAATCCATCTGAAGCCCAGGAATCGCCCCCACTGAGAACACGCCCCCGGGTCTGTGAGAAAACCAACTGATTTGTTCCAGTTGATTTTCGCACCAGCGGCCGAGCAGAAAACCTCCAGGGCCATCCGCACCCTCTCTAGCATCCTCTCATCGTCCTGGACATAAAGGGCTGTATCATCTGCGTACTCTGAGTCCAGAAGCTCCGTGTCCTCCCGGAGTGGAAGGCGAACACCCCTGAGCCCTGTGGACCTCGCCCGAAGGTAGTAAGTCATGGCCTCGGCGAAGAAGAGAAACAGATAAGGAGCCAGGGGGCAGCCCTGACGTACTGATCTCTCCAAGCTGAAACGCTCACCCATCCTGCCTCCAATGATGACTCTGCTAGACGCTGTCCTGTACAAAGCTGAGATACCCTGAATCCAGCCTGCCGGGAAACCTAGTCGCTCCAGAGTCCCCTCCAAAAAGGACCAATCCACGCGATCGTAGGCCTTCTCGAAGTCGAGAAGTAAAATGGCAAGGTGTGAACCGCTGTACTGAGCCCACTCCGCCGCCTCTGAAAAGGTGAAGACATTATCCAGGATACTGCGATCCTGGACAAAGCCTGTCTGAGTGTCATGGACGAGGTCTGGGAGTAGAGGTCGAACTCTGGCACTGATCATCTTGGCGAGGATTTTGTAGGCAGTGGTAAGGAGAGTGATCGGACGCCACTGGCGGATCTCCTGTCTATCTCCTCCCTTCGGGATGAGGCAAATCAGTCCCGAGGAAAGGCTCTCTGGCATCTGACCGCTGCTGAAAATCCCCTGCAGAGCTGCAAGGAGGGGCTGATGGATCTGGTCCCAGAAGGAGGTGAAGAAAGCTCGGGATAGCCCATCCTCACCTGGGCATTTCTGCCCATCAATAGCCATATCAACGCCCCTCTCACCCAATCGCATCTTTAATCCCATAATATATAGAAACCACAGTTGCATCTATAACATGCAAAAAAGAATATTTCAAGGCCAATCATAACATCATTTTGGATCTCGCTACCAAAGAATTGAAAAAACAACCTACCTCTTTGGTGATAGCCTGGACATCTATCGTGTAAGGTCGTCCCGACTGAAAGAGATTATACTTATTGTGGTTTTGCAGAACAATGATTGCCACAAGCAATCGTGACGTTGGATCAACAGTCTCAAACCTACAGCACACACATGTCCGGGATGTCAAAATAATTAATCACCATCATCAGACAAGGAGTGCAAGATATTTTGTATACCTCACGTCTGGTGCAATCACATGCTCTATCGTTGTTGCGATAAGACTTGCAATCTGGGCAGCAAAAATTTCCTGAGTCTGCAAACTGTTGACTGGATCACGTCCCCTTGGAAACAACAAATTACGTAACCTTGGGACTGTTCTGTAGCCCACACTGCCTTCTTCTGTCTCAATCTTTCCATAAATGCAAGGACCCGCAGATAGATCAATGACTGCATATCTGCAGAGATGAAGCAAAAGTAAACTTGTGAAATGAGACACCTAAAAAACATTCATCGAATAATTTTGCCATTTTTCTCCACAAGCAAGCCACTTATTTTAAGAAGCAGCACACATATTGGAGATTACCACATAAGAAGATTTAATACAAAAAGCATACTTGCATTAACAACATCAAACTAAAAGTTCAGTTGATTTTCAAGAAATTGGAAAGGCTCATTGCAGATTTCAATCAAATAAGCATCAGTTGTTTACAACCAATCTTGATGCTAATCCTACAAAGCTGGCATAGGAAAGTCCGGTTTATGTCACTCAAATAGCTGGTATGCACTTACATACCTTGAAATTGTTAGCTCAAATATGCATGGCACAAAAAGAATACTCTGATACCTTTTTCGATACATTAGTATAGGGTTTGTCCTGGTCCATCCATGAAACAACAAGAGGAAGGGAAGCCCCTCACAATGCAGGAGCTTATTTTTTATTTTTTTTCAAAGAAAGGAACCTTCTATTAATGCTTGAAAGACTTCATAAAAAACAGCAGCCCCGAAGGTGCTGAGTATGGAAAAAACCAGAAAAGGCTGAAAGAAAAGAACCCGCCTGTTCCAGAAAAACCAGCTCACTGTCTAGGGGATCTCTGTTACTGGGGCTAACACCCAAGTGGGGGGACTATACAACCAGCGAATCCCTCGTGGAGTGAAGATGTAAAAAACTCTTGCAAGCCAAGCCTTGGGGAATCCAACACGCCTCTCGATAGTCGCTCTAGAGCCTGGAGTCCCACACTCCCAGGTGGAGCATAGAGTGTAGATGATCTCCTACCAAATGGCGACCATGGTAGCCGAGGGTGGAACCGGATGCTCACCCATCACGAGACTGCAGCGAGCCACCCAGATGTTCCACACAGTGATACTGGCTACCACCTCCCAAATGCTGTCCTCCAGAGGGGAGAGGGGAGCTGGGCTATCAGAAGGGACTGCCTCATGGAGCGCTATCCTTTGAATGCTCTGACCCTATATCCGGTAGGCTGGGGAGATCTCATCAATCTGGAACGCATGTCCTCCCTCAATCAACCAGACCACCATCCCCCAGGTGTAGTCCCTCTAAAGACTCTGCATACGGGTCATGATCCTGAGGGCTCCCATCCAAATCCTCGCAGATCTGCAACAGCTCCAAAGGCAATGCGGGATCATCTCCAGGAAACCACCAGAGCAACAATGGCACTACCCCTCCACTCGCATCTACTCCAACCACGGTCCGATGGGCAAGCCTCCGTGGGCGGCCAGCGATAAGAAGTAGGATATCTTCCTCGGCCGCAAACTGGACCATAACCGCGTCCAAAACCTAGAATGGACATCCCGGGGCACTCTCTGGGGTCACCCAATGCCGCTCCCTCGAGGGTGTCCACCTCGAAGAGTCCATCTGAAGCCTCCTGCCAATCCGTGTGGTGTAGGAAAAGAAGGGCATCTTGTCCATCCGCTGACCAGGAGTTAGGGATGGCTAGATCAATCTCTCTCATCCGCTGCCCTGCCCCTCGCAGATGCGCTACGGCGCCAAGCCTTGCCTCTTCCTCCATGGGTAATCTGCTCCATCTGCCAAAAGACTCGGTCGGACCATTGTCCCACTGTGCCCAACCAATGTGCATCTACTATCCGAGCATACGCCCCTCCTGATCTCGGATCTCTGGGTGCCATATAAGGGGCCGACGCTCAAACTCCTCTCTGCATCTAGGCGAAGCACGAATGAGACCCCCTACTAGTCTCTGCCAGATCCTGTGGATCCACAAATCACTCCACTGATCTCTCAATTAAGCCCATGAATCTCTCAATCACACTGTGACTCCTCATCAAGGGGAAACCCTTTTCTGAAAGGGGGGGCCTCTGAGAAGATCTACGTGTGTGAAGGCTGCCACTATCCTCCGGTGCATGGGGTGTTCTTGAGAAGCCCTTGCTGTAAGAGGAGCTTCCAAGGCTCTGCACCTGGGGTGAGGCCGCGAACAACCAACTTGCCTAGAAGGGCTCTGCTCTGCATCTCCGAATCTATGATACTCAGTGCCTTTGGCATGATCACTGTCTGCTAAGCGACCTAGGCTCTGGTATTCCACGTGCCGTATAATCCTGCCCAAAGTTAGTTCCGAACCAACCGTCGGAGCTGCCCAATGAATCCTCTGTGAAAGCACCAGCAGGAGGCGATATATTACGCCGTGGCAAGAAGAACCTGGTTTGCCACTAAGGCACGCCCTGCTAAGGAGAGCTTGGCCGAGCTCCAATAGAGAAGCTTGCGCTGAACACTCTCAAGGACCGGAGCGATCTGCTGCTCTGCTGTCAATACCATCTGGCATGCGAGGTATCTCGATGTCTTGCCCCACGGTATCCATCTGAAGCCAAAGTCACTCCCCCACTCACGAATCTCCTGTGTCTCCTCATCTGACTCTCCAAACTCGCTGTGGTGCCCTCAACATACAAGGCCGTGTCATCTGCAAACTCGGAGTCAAGCAGTTCCTCCTCCTGTTTGATTGGGAGCCTCAACCCTGTGAGGCCCGCCACCTGTGATCTCAAGTAGTAGCCCAAAGCCTCTGCCACAAGCAAGAAGAGGAAGGGAGGGAGTGGGCAGCCCTGGCGGACTAAGCAAGAGAGAGGAAAGGCCTCGCCCGTGTGTCCTCCGATAAGCATCTGGCTAGACCTCCCCACATAAAGTGCAGAAACTCCTCTGACCCATCAATCTGAGAAACCCAATCTCCGCATAGTGCCCTCTAGGAAGGACCACTCCACCCTATCGTAGGCCTCAAGAGAAGGACGGTCATGGCTGTGACTCCTCCATGGACCAATCCACTGCCTCCCAGAATGTGAAGATGTTGTCCACGATGCTGCCCTCCTGGACGAACCCTGTCTGTGTGTCATGGATGATGTCAATAAGATGGGGCCGTAATCGCAAGCTCAAGACCTTGGCGAGGATCTTGTAAGCCGTATTAAGCAAAGTGATTGATCTCCACTGCTGGATGTCTGACCTATCTCCCCCTTTTAGGATCAAACAAATCCACCCCCTGCTCAAGCACTGAGGGAGGGAGCCTGTGTCGAAAATCTCCTGGCATGCTAGTTAGAAACGGGTGGAGATAATCACCCAGAAGTTCCAAAAGAAGGCCGAAGTCAAGCCATCCTCACCAGGACACTTCTAGGTCGGGAGAGCCTTAAGGGCTTCCCAAAGCTCCACATCCGTGAAAGGCTCCTCCAGCTTGCTACATAAATACTGCGAGACTACTGTCGGAGCGTGATCCCAAACTACCTCTCGGGCCACAATACCAGTTGGAGTCATCCTCTCCGCCTAAAAGAGATGGCTGTAAAAACCCGTGGTCAGGTCTAATATCTCTTGCGGGTCAGTGTGCATGATGCCCTGCGGATCCCAGAGACGCTACAGCTGTGTGCTTGCCGATCGGGGCCCAGTGGTATGGAAAAATTGCTTCGTCATCTTGTCCCCCTGCTGTACCCACCAGGCCCGGGAAGAGTGATAGGAGAACTCAGCCCGCCGAATCTCTGTGTCCTGAAGCTCAAGGCGAGCGCTCTCAAACCTGTCGCTAAGCCACTGAGAACCTGGGTCCTACTCCCTGAGCCGCTCTATGGAGGCGAGGTCTCTCTTCAAAGCCCACTCACCCTTAGTGGCAAAAAGAGAGAGAGTACTCTGCTTTGTGCTCACCCAAAAACTCCTTCACTACTGAAAGAAAATGTTACGCTCAAGCCGAGATAATATAACCTCAGAAAGGTCAGTAAGTATTTTTCCTTTAGAGGACTGAACTTTGTATTGCGTTCTATTGTAAAGGGTAGAAAGGAATCGTGCCAAGGCCAATGAGGGTGAATGCCATGGACTAGATGAATCTAAGGTCACAGACCTAGGTACACCAAACTATGAAATGTAACCTAGGGGCAAATGAATTAACGTACTCCAAGAGAGGAGTAAATGGTGCATTAAAGATTGGTCTCAGGATTTTAACATGTGGCAACTAGATGCACATAGGAAATTGTAGCATGCAGGAAACTTGGCAAAACCGTGGGTGTGGTCATGGGTGAGGGTCTTGGGAGTGCACGTGAGGTGCAAGACTTTTGGTCAAGACGCCGTTCTAAGAACACTGTATCAAGAATTTTTAACTCTCCACCACAAAGATTTGTCATGATCCATGCTATGCGATGACCCTCTAGCAGCCCGTTTAAGTTCACGTTCATACATGAAAATCCAAACGAAGGAGGGGCCCAGATGAGATTATGACGTGAGTATTTGTTTCCTGCGTTTCTGAGGATGAATGATTTCCAAAGGCAGCAGGCAAAGGGATTGGTGATCGTTTGGAATGCCTCAAGGATAGAGGGAGTGTAGGATCAATGGTGCACTTGCTGGATTCAACGGGATAAATTTGGTGGGAACTTACGCTATCGGCGCTGGTTTAAATGACAACAAGAGAGTCTTGATCGAGGTCATCTCCCGTTATTATTCTCTACTAGACACAATCTGTTTGGAAATTTTCACTAGGGTAAAAGACATAGAAGCACAAAGTGTGGTACAGACGTACGTGATGCTTCCTCATACCATAACAATTCGTAGACAGATATGAACTGTGAAGAATAAGTAACGAAGTTGGAAGGAGGTCACGCAAGTCTCCTCAGGATTACTAGATAGCCCTATTCTTGAGATCTCGATCCTATACAGAAGCGTGGTCAAATAACGTGGAGCAGAGCTACGTTAGTTCTCTCGACCTACATATATGCATATAGAGCACAAGACAACGGGATGCTAGCACATGGAGATCAAGCAACTTAGGACCTGCACAGGAGAAATCAGAGCACGAGCTGTTCCTTTCTTATTTTAATTCAGTTCGCAGGTGTGGTGCAATTTCTGAATCTTGTGTTGCAGATTTTTCGTGTTTGCAGTGATTTGGGTTGTGGGTATAGAGGAAAGGTATTAGTTTGGTTGTAGTTTTACAGCTTTATGGTTAGGGATTTTGATCAGTTGTAAATATTTGGAGAAATGCCTGTCTAGTCGTGATCTAACATCCGATTGATGCCAGTTCAGATTCCAGCCTGGGATAGTGTGTTTGAAAAGAAGAAAGCAATAGCTGTAGCCCTAAACTATGAAGATGCCAGAGACAAGCGGCAAACCAAGTAGGTTTGTGTAGGATAGGGCTCAATATGAGTACCCGAACAAGAGTGGGTTTCAAAAGAGGTGGGTTAGAAAGTCTCGTGTCCCACAGCCAAGTGACCAAGCCAAGCAGGCAAAGCTTGGTCAAAATCCTCTTAAACCTTAGAACAAAAAGAGAAAGTGAGAAGAGAAGGCTTTTGCTTTGGATGCCTTTAATCTCATCAGTGAAAAGATTGTCCACAGAACAAGGATCATCTGATGGCTCAGATGGTAGTGTCAAAGTGTGACGTGGAAATGGAGGAAAGTCCAGAGGAGCCGACCAAATGGAGATTCAGCTGGCAAGATCTTCTCAGAGGTCAGTACCTATATTATAATGTGTGTGTTGCTAAGTTAGTAAATAGTGCACCTAATAACATTATGTCTAACCCCACAGCAATGGGATGGACAGCTTTTAGTGATACGGAGTTGGTTAAAATGAAGGGCAAGTCACCAATCATAATTTTGTATTGTTTGACCCAGCGGTAAAACACAATGTAATTAACTACAAGCTCGTGAAGAGGCTGAAATCAAAAACTAGTCCATCTGACTATGCATATACAGTCAAAATGGTTGATGGAAGTTCCACTAAAGTATGGAACCAAAGCGTTACCCAATTAGAGCTTCGGATTCAGAACTACGCGGAGAAGCTAGACTTTGAAAGGACGAGGCTTACTCGTGTAAATATAGCCTTGGGAAAGGCATGGCATTCTAAGAAGAATCCAGCCATTGATTCAAAAAAACACATTTATCGGTTCATGATGAATGATGTGCAATATGTTCTGCGAGGTGAAAAGGATTGCCTCAAGATCCGTTAGTTTCCGTAATGAAAGTTAGGAAAACTCCGCAATAGTTTCTAGTACTGATGCTACTAAAGATGGGATAATGGCCAAGTTGGCTGATCAGATCGCAGAAGAGTTCTCTGATTGTATTAGGAATGAGTTGCTTATGGGTTACCTCCACAGCGGAATGTTCAACACAAGATTCACTTATCCCAAGGGGAGAACCTATAAATAGACCTCCTATAGATTAAGTTTTACTGAAGAAGCTGAGGTGCAAAGGCAACTAGAAGAATATCTCAAGCTGGACAGAATCAGCCAAGTTTCCCACCTTTTTCTTCCCTAAGAAGAAGAAAGATGATACCGTCCATCTTTGTGTAGATTAGAGAGGATTAAACAATATCACTATTAAACAAAGGTATCCTGTGGCTCAAATTGATGATTTGCTAGATGCATTACTTTGAGCCATAATTTTCAGCAAGATAGACCTTAAGAGTGGCTATCATCAGATCCGGATAACAGCCAAGGATTTTCATAAAACCCCTTTTAGAAGTAGGTTTGGATATTACGAGCTTTTGGTAATGCTGTTTGGGCTTACCAATGCTCCGCCTGCATTCATCATGCTTATGAATGATTTAATACACCTGCATATTGAGAAGTTTATAGTACATTTTATTGACAATGGTCTTGTTAACAACAAAAGTGTTGTTGAGCATCATGAACATTTAAGAAAAGTATTCAATACTTTGAGGGAAGCCAGTATATATGTGAATAGAAAGAAAACCGTTCTATGCATCGTGAAACTTGAGTATTTGGGATTCATTACTACTACTAATGGGGTGGAAATGGAGCCGAAGAAAGTAGTTGTGTTATTAGTGTGGCCAATTCCTCACAATATGACCGCATTGTGATCATTTTTTGGATTTGTGCAGTTTTATCGAAGGCATATCAAAGGATATTATGAGATGAGCTGACCTCAGAAAAAGTAACTTTCATGTGGCAACATAGTCAACAAGAAAGTTTTAAAGCCATAAAGAAGGCAGTGGCCTCTGGTCAGATGCTAAAAATTGTTGATCCCCAAAAACCATTTTCCTAGAAACCGATGCAAGTGGCTCCAAGAGGAAAGGTCAGTAGCCTTTGAAAGCAAGAGGCTTTCTCCCTCTCCATGAAATCGACCAACTCATGAATTAGAGTTGTACGCTGTTATTCATGCTTTGAAAGCATGGAGGCATTATTTGTATGGTTCAGAGTTTTACGTGGATGTGGACCACAATACTCTGAAGTACTTTTATAAACAACCTGCCTTGAGTGGCCACCAAGCTAACTGGGCGGACCTCAAACAGGAATTTAATATAAAGATTTGGTATCAAAGAGCAAAGAAAAATCAGGTTATTGACCCATTGTTGTGCCTTAAACATAAATGAGTTTCATGGTATTAGAGAGTGCTCTAATGACCAAGATTAGGGAAACCCAAAAAGTGGACAACTTTGTCAACAACCTTTGGCCTAAAAGGCTCATGTGATTAAAACCGGGGAAATAGATGACCTGGCATCTAGAAAAGGCCAAACTTATGCAAGATATACCATAATGGATGCATGCTAAAATGTAATGGCAAGGTAGTTGTACCTAGTCAGAACTATCTCAAGAATAGGGTCACTCAATAGTGCCATGATGCCCATGTGCAAGACATCCAACTATCGAGAAGGAATATGATCTCATGAAGCGAGATTTCTTTGGCCAAAGATGAAAAAGCATATTCATGAATATATAACATGATGCTTCTCATGTCAAGTAAAGCAGAGCGGGTGAAGCCACCTGGCCTTTTATAGCCCTTGGAGACACAATCAGACAGATGGAAGAGCATTTCCATCAACTTTATTGTTGGTTTGCCTACAACACAAGGTTGCAATGATTCCATTCTTGTGGTGGTTGACCGTCTTACCAAGATGGCTCACTTCATTCTGATTAGAGAGTCTGTTAGTAACTCGCAAGTGGCGGATTCGCTTATTAGACATATATTTCATATACACACATTACCCGGATCAATAGTGTCAGATAGGGGTGCTAAATTTACCACTCATTTTTGGACTAAAGTGTTTGAGCCACTAAGGACAGAGTTAGGAATAAGTAGTGGGGATCATCCAGACAAGGATGGTTAGATAAAGATACTCAGCCAGACTTTAGAGGATATGCTCCGAGCATATGTACCATTGAGGCAACATATGTATCATTGAGGGCACATACATGGAACAAGTGGTTGCCATTATTAGAGTTTGCCTAAAATGAGACATTCCTCCATAGGAATGAGTCCATTCAAATTTATAGACCAGCAAATCCAACCACAGCTAGAATACCTCAAAAAAGTGCCTGATGCTACAAACTATATTGTTCAGATGTGGCCTAGCATTTGCGAGAGCTAACATCTGCCAAGCTATGGATTAGAGCTAACTTCTGAGACGTATACGAATGAAAATAGATCTTTCACATAGTTCAAGAAAGGAGAAAACGTTTTCCTCAGCATTTCTTAAACTCCAAATCTTTGACTACAAGAGAGTGCTAAGTTGTCACCCCAATATTGTGGGCCGTGGTCAATTCTAAAAAGAATAGGCAAGGTGGCCTATAGATTGGAATTACCAGGTGCACCCACTATTTCATGTTTGTCATTTAAAACAATGTTTACACCTAGGTGACTCACTAATTGAGGGTGTTGTTTTGTTTCAAGAATGAATTATGCCAAGGTCATCATAAGGGTGAGTAGCACAGACTAGATGTATCTAAGGTTGGAAATCTAGGTGCACAATACTGTGAAATATGCCTAGGGACAAATGAATTAAATGTTCTCCAAGAGAGGATTATACGGTGCATTAAAGAATGGTCTCAAAATTTTGACATGTGGCAACTAGATACATCTACGGAATTGTGGGCTCTATAGTAAGCATGTAGGAAACAAATAAAAGGTATCTTCTAAGCATGCACTACTAAGGTTGGTTGGGTGGATCAAGATCATGCCATCACATGTGATTTCCGGATTTGTAGTTCATTGTGTAGTCTTCAGAGGTGTTGTGGTGGTTATACGTATCATTGAAAATGTATAGCCAAGTGTGGACAATATCTGCTAGAATTATTATTATAATTCAGCAGTGACCAATGTAATGTAATAAGTAGGTTAGGGGCACTTTTCCATCATTTAGAGGTTTTTTCCCCTAACCACAGTTAGTTCACTAACTACGGTTAGTGAAGGATAAGGTTTTGTCACTTAGACAAAACCCATCCCACATCTTGTAACAGTCACTTCTTCTATTGCAAGCACTACGTTCAGCTCTCTTGCTTCCTGCTCTCTCACTCTCTCGTTTCTAACATTTGGTATCAGAGCAGCAAGATCCTGCTCTTTGCTTCCTTGCCGCAAGCTCCCTGATCCCTGCTCTGGCAAGCTCCCTTCCATACAAGTCGTACGGACTGATTCCGTACATCTGCCATACTGTTTGCCACTGTACCGTACTGTTTCCCGCCGTACGTTTTGTAAATCTCCTATCCTACTTATTCGTACAGCAAGCACGTCACCCGTACAACAGAGAGCTTTGTCTGTACAACAGACGCTACCTGCTCCGTACAGCAGGTGTCCGTACATCGTACGATCGACCAAGAACTAGTACACGTCGTACGGTACTCTTGCGCCAGTTCGTATCTACTTTGTCGTACGTTCCGTACTAGGTTGTACTACCTCACACGTGTGCTCCGTACTTGGCCGTACCAAGCAAGACGTTGTACAAGATACCGTATAGCCATCGTACAGTTGTACGGCTAGATCTGCAACTCGATGCAGCTGTCCCATTTGCTGGTACCTTTTTCAGAGAGCGATTGTTTGGCTAAGAAGATTTCTAGGCGGGCATTGTTTGCAGATAGCCATTGTTTGGCTTAGATCTTGCAAAAATTTGGGGCATTCTGTATTTGTGGGCAGACATTGCAGTTGGGTTGCAGGTTGTCCAAGAAATTGAGGCTTTTGCAATTACATTGCAATTTTGCAGTGAAATTTGGGGCTTTTGCAGGTAGAGTGCAATTTGTGCAACATTGGGGGCTTTCAGACCATTTGCCCTCTTTTGTATGCAATCTCCCACAAGAAATTGGGGCTTTTGCATTTAACTTGCAATTTTGCACGTAAAAGAGCATTTTGGAAGTCTGCAAACAGTTTTGGACTCAGTACGAGTCAAATTGCAGACTTTTGCCACCTTTTGCAGATTCTATTTGCAGATTTTTGGACATTGAGCAAAGCATTGTGGTGCATTTTGAGCCTTTGACAGGCTGTGACAGTATTTGTCACTGAGGGCATATTTTTCTTTGCAGATTTTACTTGTGCATCTTACATCCCAGGAAGGGATTTTACATGTTCAGTTTCCTGTATTTCTGAGTTTATCTCACAAAAATGGCACAGAATAACTCAAATGAGGTGTTCGGGGTTCTCACACAAGAGGATAAGTTGGATGGCACCAACTACTCCTTATGGAGTTTCATGGTTCGAAATATCTTAGTTGGCAGAAATCTTTGGGATTATGTCAATGGAGATGAATAAAGACCAGATACAACCCCTATACCTATCACTCCTATAGTTGGAGGCAGGGGTAGAGGTACAAATACAGCACAGGTAATTGGAGCAGCCGCTCCAAGAGCTCCCACAACGCAGAAAAGATGGGACTCTAGAGATGCACAAGCTCTTTCAGTACTTTCTCTTTCTGTCAAGAGGTTCATTATACCTCATATTCGGTCATGCATGTCATGACAAGAGAGATGATTATTTAGTTAATTAATAGTCATTAGAACTTTATTATTGTTAGGCGCCAATTTGATGGTGCGGTTATATGTTTGTATTTATGATCGATCAAGCGGTGTAAATAGTACCGCCAAAACTATGTAACATTGGCCAATGATTAGTAATAAAGATGTGCACACACGTGTCTAGGTCCTAGGGGCAATAGGAAAGGGAAAGGGTGCATTAGAGTGCATTGAATGGTAGGTGCATGGGTCATAGGCTAAGGGTAGGTGTAAATGGGAAGATGGAACTTGAGTGATCTCAAGGGACAATAATGAAAGGGTATCACCCTTTCATTGTAAATCTCACGTAGCATTCTTTCTAACACATTGCATTCATCCGTCATCTCTCTCCCACCTTGCATGTAGGTCGAAAAAGAAACAAGTACTCTCACGAAGGCGCTCTTCCCCATTGGAGGGCCAATCGGCATTCAAATTCTGCATGCATTGCACACATTTGCATTTTTCAAAAGTGTGGTTCTTCACATTTGGTATCAGAGCGGCGACCATCCACGAGCGGGACGAGAAGAGGGCGACAGTTGCGAACGACGGAAGTCGCAAGAGAGGTTGGCGGAAAAGGATCACGACTGACCGATCTCGAGGTTCTGAGACAAGGGATTTTTCTGAAAAATTTTGGCCTTCAACGGCCAACGGCGAACGGGGTGTTCTCTTTTTCCCCCCCCCCCCCCCCCCCCACATGTGAATGTATCCTTAAACCGTGAGAAAAAGGGATTCCCGTTCTACCTAACCGGAAGTCGGATCGGAATAAGATTTTAAGGGAGTGATCCACCCATCAAGTAACCTAGAGCTCCAATCCGCTCAAAACAAGTAGCCCAAACGGAGCGTACCAGTTTACAGCAGAAATACAAGAAGAAAAGCTTGAAAGAGAAGGGAAAGGAGGTGATTTTAAATGTCTTCTCAACACAAACGAAGCGGGAGTCGGATAAGTACCACCACCTCTACAACACTTGAAGTTTGCTGTAAAATAAACCTTCTTTTTTGAAATTACAGCAAGACATTTTCTTTCTTGTATTACTAAAAGGAAAGAATGGAAGGGGAAGGGACATATTCCTTTTCCTCCATTACCCCAAGGAGAGAGAGAAAGAACACCTTCACCCCCTCTTGAAGAGGATGGATTAGGTGAGAGTTATACATATCTTGAGTATGATAACCCACAAATAGATTTACAACAGTCTCTCCTTCAAGAACCTCCTGATAGGGAGTTCTCCATTCGTAATGAAAGAAGAAATGAGACTAGCCAAGAACAAGGTGATGAGTTCACGCCTTCAACTCAAAACCCAATACACATGGATTCTAATCCAAGTGCAAGAGGAAGAGAGGAGACTCCTGTTGATAAGCTGGTTTTCCAGCTTAGCAATATGATTGAGCAGTCCATTATGACAAGATTAGGGACTAAGAGGACTTTAAACTTCGGGGATGAAGAGTTGAGTAACCCTTCTAAGAGGTCCCAATTCCAACCGCGAGAGAGAATTGAGTTCCCCAAATATGAAGGGGCAAGGGAGGTTGACAAAATCCTCAATTGGATTCGTCATTTTGAGCTATACTTTGCCCATCAAGACAAGACCGAGCAAGAGAAACTTGCTCTTGCCACATTGCATCTGCAGAAGGATGCTCTAATGTGGTGGTCATTGTCACAAACAGGAAAAGAGCCTATTCATGAATGGGCTAAATTTGTGGAGCAACTGAAAACCACTTTCATGCCACCGAGGCATGAAGAGAACCTAACCTTTCGTTGGGAGAGGTTTAGGCAGTTCGATAATGAGAGTAATGCAGATTTTACAGCCAGATTTTGGAAACTCTCTCTAGAGTTACCCGAAAAGAGTGAGGAAGATAGGAGAAAGAAGTATTTAGCAGCTTTAAGCCCAAAAGTAAGATACGAGGTTGAAATGTTTAACCCGACCACGCTTAAGGACCTCACTAAGCTGGCTGAAATAGCCAAGAGAAAATTGAATCCTCGTAAACCCTTCAATAAGGAGTATGGGTCATCATCTAAGACCAATAATATACCCACTTTTAGGAAACCAAACCGATTTAAGAATAATAAAGGGAAGGGTAAAGCTCTTGTAAGGAATGTGAACAGCCAATCACGTCCTGGATGGGTGCCATTTCCTTCTATGACTGACGAAGAGAAGAGGAAGTTGATTAAGTAAGGAAAATGTTTCGGTTGTAAGAAACATAAGCCAGGGCACGTATGGCATAAGTGTCCCGTTCTCTTGGCTAAGATTGCCAAGACGAATTCAATAAAAGGGAAAGCCAAGGCATCCAAGCAGGAGGGTGAGGCTTCTACCTTGTCACCCTCGAAATCTACTGTGACTATTGAGCCAATAGTGAATGCTGTCCATTCAGCCAATACCTTTGGGCCTCATGATCTTTTTAAGGTGTATGGATTCGTGAATGGATAGAAAATAGTGGTTCTCCTAGATGATGGATGTAATTATGACTTAGTAAGTGATAGATTGGCAAAATTACTCCATCTTAAACCAGAACCTATAAAAAACATGTCGCTTTCAGGAGCTTTTAGGGGACACAATGAAGAAGACACATCCATAGTACGAAATATTCCTTTTCGTATACAAAAATATAGAGATCGAAGGGATTTTCTAGTAGTCCCTTTACAAGACGTTGACATGATACTAGGTAAACCATGGCGGTATGATTTTAACCCTGCTATTCATCCTCATACTCATCATTGTTGCTTTGTACATAAGGATGAAAACATAAGGATTGTAGGGGATCAGGACGTGTATACAATTCCATTGATTACTCCTACCCAAGCGAAAAGATTGGTAAAAAGAGGAGTAGATTGTAATCTTGTGTATATACGGGATTCAGGAGATCTTCATATCTCATGGAAGCATTATTTATATGGTTCTACTTTCAAGATTAAGACTGACCATCAAAGTATCAAGCACTTGTTCTCTCAACCCATTGTCTCTTCAAGACAAATCAAATGGGCTGAATATATTCAATCCTTTGGGCAACCAAATATCGAATATCAGCCAGGAAAGGAGAATTTAGTAGCTGATGCTTTGAGTAGACGGCCCCAAGTTAATCACGTTTCTGTGATTAAGGAGAAATCATTAGGAGCAATGGTTGAAGCTTATCCTTTAGATGAGGACTTCGCTGACATTTATGGGAAGATTCAGCGTAATGAGATTGGGGATTTAGAGGCTTATTCCATCGTGGATGGATACTTATTTTTGGGACGTGCCATATGTGTACCCAAAACATTTCGGTATCTAGTCATGAGTGAGTTACATGCGAGTCCATATTCTGGACATAGAGGCATTAGAGGGACCATTGACAATATTGAGAGATACTTCCATTGGCCTAAACTTGGCAAAGAAGTTTCGACCTTTGTTCAACAATGTGACGTATGTCAGCGCATTAAATCTGACACAAGTAAGACTGCTGGTCTTTTGCAGCCTTTGCCTATTCCTTCGGAAAGGTGGGAACACATTACAATGGATTTTGTGTCTGGTTTCCCCAAGGTTGGTCAGTTTGAGCAGATTTTCACTGTTATAGATAGGCTGAGTAAACAAGCTCATTTTATTCCCTGTAAAAAAGAGTTGTCTGCTCCTGAAACAGCAAGGTTATTCATTAGGGAAATCTTCAGGTTACATGGGTTACCAAAATCCATTGTATCCGATAATGATGGTTGTTTCATTAGCAACTTTTGGACAGCTCTATTAGAGAATCTCGGAACCAAACTGAAATTTACTACAGCCTTCCATCCTCAAGGAGATGGACAAAGTGAGAATGCCAATCAAACCATAATTACTTTACTTCGAGCTTATGTCCATGACCAACCTAGAAGGTGGCCAGAGTTCTTACCCATGTTAGAGTTTGGTTATAATAACACTGTACATACTTCCACCAAGAAAGCCCCATTTGAAATCATCTATGGGCAATGTTTACCCACTCCAATAACACACTTGGGGGAGCGAATTTTTGCTGCTGACCAGTTTGCTGAGGATATGTCACAGGTTATTGAGCAGGTAAAAGAACATATTAAGAAGGCCCAGGTTCAACAATCCAAGGCAGCCAATAAAAAAAGAAAAGAAGTTTATTACAAGGAGGATGATTGGGTTTTATTGAAGATTGATAAAAGAAGAATCAAGTCAGTGAGAGGAAGTACCAAACATGTCAAGCTAGCACCGAAGTTTTATGGTCCATTTCAAATTTCAGCAGCTTTATATCCAGAAGAAGGATCCGGAGCGTATGAGCTGAAGTTACCAGCCCACTGGCGTATGAAGAACATCTTTCATGTGAGCAATTTGAAGAGATACCATGGCGATACTTCTGCGTTTTCGGATACCCAGCATCAAGAAGAACCTGAACTTGAAGATGGGACTGAAGTTCTTACTCCGGAACAGATCGTGTACCATAAAGAGAAGAGTACTCGTGGAAAGAAGAGATATATGTATTTACTGAAGTTTAAAAACCAGCCAGATAGTGATGCACAATGGATGGAAGAAGAGTTTTTAACAGATTTTCCACAGATACTCGCAGATTACAAAGAGGCGATGCAATGGCAGAAGTAACAAGAGAAAGTGCACATAAGAGGAAGAGACAAGCAATAATCCAGAAGAGAACTTCTGCTCATTCAAGCAGGAGGGAGTGTCATGACAAGAGAAATGATTATTTAGTTAATTAATAGTCATTAGAACTTTATTATTGTTAGTCGCCAATTTGATGGTGCGGTTATATGTTTGTATTTATGATCGATCAAGCGGTGTAAATAGTACCGCCAAAACTATGTAACATTGGCCCATGATTAGTAATAAAGATGTGCACACACGTGTCTAGGTCCTAGGGGCAATAGGAAAGGGAAAGGGTGCATTAGAGTGCATTGAATGGTAGGTGCATGGGTCATAGGCTAAGGGTAGGTGTAAATGGGAAGATGGAACTTGAGTGATCTCAAGGGACATAATGAAAGGGTATCACCCTTTCATTGTAAATCTCACGTAGCATTCTTTCTAACACATTGCATTCATCCGTCATCTCTCTCCAACCTTGCATGTAGGTCGAAAAAGAAACAAGTACTCTCACGAGGGCACTCTTCCCCATTGGAGGGCCAATAGGCATTCAAATTCTGCATGCATTGCACACATTTGCATTTTTGAAAAGTGTGGTTCTTCACAATGCAAGACATCTATGGCAGCTTGGGTAATACTGGAGAGTATGTTTGCAGCAAGAAACGATGCCAAAGTTTCCTTTCTGAAGCGAGAACTTTCCCATGCACATATGGAGGAGGGAGATTCCATCAATTCTCACCTCACGAAGCTTCAGGATCTCAGGGAACAATTGCTTAACATTGATGAAGTCATTCCGGATTCAGAGATGATCTCCACCACTCTGAACTCTCTTCTTGAGTCCTATCTCGGTTTCCACACCTCGCTGAATTTGTCATTGAGGGGGGGCAGCAATCCTCTCTCCTTTCACAAGTTGGTAGGACTTTTGTTGCAGGAGGAACAAACATGCAAAAATATGGCAACCCGGGCTGGCGAGCATGCTATGCTCTCTAAGTTCAAGCCCAAGGGTAAAGGGCAGCATAAGCCACATGCCCATCAGCCCACACATCAGCATAAAGCTGATTCTGGACAGCCTTCTTATAAGGCACAAGGTGATACAAACAAGCAGAAAAAGAATGGCATCTGTCATTACTGCAAGAAGCCAGCTCATTATATTGGAGAGTGCAAGAAGCGCATAGCCAACGAAAAGAAAGGGGATTCCGGTATGGCTGTATCAGATGCATCAGGTCCACATTGCCATGATGGAGGAGATGTTGCAGCCAACTTGGTTGAAGAGCACTATGCCTTTTTGACTTGCACTTCAGATTTTTTAGTGGGTAGTTTAGATACTACATCCACTAATGATGATGACCCATATGCTTTTTTGACTTGCAGTTACGATCCTTCAAAGGATGAATGCTCTTTCAGTGTTAATGAGACACTACATACTTGGTATTTTGATAGTGGTGCTTCAAAGCACATCACTTCCAAGAAAAATCTGTTTGTAACTTTGTATTCTTCACCCACCAAGAAGAAGGTAACTTGTGCAAATAATTCTTCTCATTCAGTGTGTGGAGTGGGAGACATTATTCTCACATCCACTAATGGCACAGATTTCAGAATTTCAGATGTACTCTATGTGCCAGGTATAAAGAAGAATTTGCTTTCAATGTCCTCACTCAATAGAGGAGGATTTCAGGTTGTTTTTTATGATGACAAGTGTGCAGTCAAAGACAAAGAAAATAAATATGCTCGAGGTTGTCTGGCACTTTGTATCGGGGTCTTTTTCAGCTTGATTTATATGAAAAAAGATCCCATCTTGCATTATCAGTTAGCACTCCCACTGCTGCAATGCACAATGCTGAGTTATGGCATGCCAGGTATGGGCACATGAGCTATGGCAGCTTAATGACACTTCAGAGGCATGATATGGTTGATGCATTACCTCCTTTGGAGTCGCCGCCTCCTCATGCATGTGAAGGTTGCATTCTTGGCAAAATGCATAGGCTTCCCTCCAAGAAGGATGGTGCAGTGAAAGCTACAAGAAAATTGCAGCTTATTCACAGTGATGTCTGTGATCCCATGAGGACACCTGCTTTTGGGGGTTATCTCTATGTTGTTACATTCATAGATGACTTTACCAACTACACTTGGGTCTATGGTCTCAAGGCAAAATCAGAACTGTTTATGCAATTCAAACACTTTGTGGCTATGGTTGAAAATGAGACAGGACTCAAGGTGCAGACACTTCGCACAGATCGAGGGGGGAGTACATGTCTCATGAATTTGAGACATTTCTGAAAGAAAAATGCATTATGCATCAGCTTACAGTGAGGCTTACACCTCAACAGAATCGCAAAGCTGAGCGGAAGAATCGCACCACCATCGAAATGGATAGATGCATTCTCACAAATAAGAAGTTACCTGAGATCAAGCTTCTTCTACTACCAAGACCCTAGCAGACATTTGGAGCACGATCATTCACACGCTCAAGGGTCAGTGGGATCAGATTCAGGGGGAGTCCCGGGCAGAGAAGGAGAAGAGATGGCGCTTCCTTCACGACTGGGACCACTGTGAGCTGTTCTTCCAGCACTCTGCTCAGAGTCTTCAGTGGCATTACTCCCCCCCACCGTGGCTGTTTGTCCACTCTCTGATGTTATGCCCTGAGAGGCTTGTAATTAGTATTTTAGTTCCTCGGGCCGTATCCATTTTGTGATTGTAGCCCGCTGGCCTTTAGGCCCTCTTGTACTCTCGTTTTCAAGTAATATAACTAGCACTACTTTTTGCGTTTTAAAAAAAAAGTAAGAAGTTGCCTCACAGGTTTTGGCTGGAAGGCCTCATGTGTGCCAACTATATTTTAAATCGGGCTCCTACAAAGGCTTTGAAGACAATCACTCCCTATGAGGCATGGCATGGGAGAAAGCCTTCATTGGACCACTTCAAAGTTTTTGGTTGTGTTCCATATGCCCACGTGCCTGTGGAGTTCAGACACAAGTTGTCAGATAAGGCACTAAAATGCATTTTTGTGGGATATAGTTCACAAAGCAAAGGCTATCGTCTCTACAATCCTGCTACATGCAAGATTTTTGTCAGTAGAGATGTCATATTCTCTGAGAATTCTGCACATACAAATGCTGAATTTCACATTCCGGCCTCTTCAGATAATGTGTTTGAGGGGATGCTTCCTATAGCATTTGGTTCCCCCGCTAAAAATCAAAATTTACAGCAACCTCCGCCAACTCCACAAGTACAGATTCAGCCCCCAGCTGAATAGGTACAACCTCAGGGTGTGGATGAAGTTGTCAGGCAAGAAATTCAAGAGAGACACGCAGCCAAAACAGTCCCGCATCGGTTGCTTCAGACTCTTAGGGAGAGTAGGCTTGAAGCTCCATTGCCTGGCAGAACTCGTAGTGCAGTAAAGCACATGGAGGGAGCTCATTTAGTTGAATCAGCTTATGCACGTACTCTTCTTGATGAGGAGGAGCCTAAGACATTTGAAGAAGCAAAAGATAATGTGCATTAGATGAATGCCATGCACGATAAGTTGCAGTCCGTTCATAAAAATCAGACTTGGGATGTTGTGGATTTGCCACCAGGTAAGAATGCCATAGGTACATGGAGGGTTTTCAAAGTCAAAAGAAAGCCAAATGGGTCCATTGATCGGTACAAGGCAAGGCTGGTTGCAAAAGGATATGCTCAGAAAAAGGGCATAGATCATGAGGAGACTTTTGCTCCTACATCCAGGATGACAACCATCAGGTCAGTTATAGCCATGGCTGCAAATTTTGAATGGAATGTTCATCAGTTGGACATTAAATCAGATTTCCTTAATGGAGACTTGTTGGAAGAGGTTTATGTCAAACAACGTCCGGGCTTTGAAATTTCAGGAAATGCACTTCAGGTATGCAAGCTGAATAAAGCTTTGTATGGGCTGAAACAAGCCCCACGTGCATGATATGCCAAAATTGATGCCTTTCTGACCAGCAAGGGGCTGCACAATAGTCCAACTGAGAGCACCCTTTACATCAAGAAGGATGGGGGGGATATTCTGGTCATCATTCTTTATGTAGATGACATGCTGCTCACCAGATCAAATGAGGAAGTAATTGCAGATTTCAAGGCCCAATTGCAAGCTACATTTGAAATGTCAGACTTGGACTTGTTACATTTCTTTTTGGGGATCCAGTTTATTCAAGAGAAACGTGGCATTGTTATGTCTCAGTGCAAGTATGTTCAAAAGCTCTTGGACAGATTCAACATGCATGATTGCAAGCCTATGTCCACTCCCATGGAGCCGGGGCTGAAGCTTACAATGTATGATGCGGGTGAATCAATTGATGTCACACTCTATAGTCAGGCTGTTGGATGCCTCATTTATCTCTGCAATACACGACCTGATATTCAGTTTTCAGTTTCTCAGGTGAGCAGGTATATGCACAGCCCAAAGATTATGCATTGGCAGGCTGTAAAACGCATCATCCGTTACTTGCAAGGTACAAAGTCTTTTGGCTTGATGTTTCCCAGGGGGGGTCACTTGCACATGCATGCTTACAGTGGCTCAGATTGGGCTGGACACTATGATACTAGGCTGTCCACTAGTAGGAATTGTTTCTTTCTAGGACATGCTTGCATTTCTTGGTTGAGCAAGAAACAGTCTACAGTGGCTACCTCCTCATGTGAAGCTGAGTACAGGGCAGCTTTCACAGCGACAGTTGAATGTGTTTGACTGCGTCATTTATTTGCTGATCTTCATCTTTCATTGGAGGGTCCTTCTCCGATTCTCATTGATAGTCAGAGTGCTATAGCAGTGGCAAAGAATCCTGTGTTTCATGCTCGCACGAAGCACATTGAGGTTCACTATCACTATGTCAGAGAGAAGTTGCATGCAGGAGAGATCAGTATGATCTATGTGTCAACACATAACAATGTTGCAGACATCTTCACCAAAGCACTTCCACTTGAAAAGTTTGAGGCATTTCGTAGTGCCCTGAACTTATCTCCTTTTGGAGATTGATCATTTCTTTGTACATGACATTGGCACTGCAAGGGGGTGGTAGAATTATTATTATAATTCAGCAGTGACCAATGTAATGTAATAAGTAGGTTAGGGGCACTTTTCCCTCATTTAGAGGTTTTTCCCCCTAACCATAGTTAGTTCACTAACTACGGTTAGTGAAGGATAAGGTTTTGTCACTTAGACAAAACCCATCCCACTTCTTGTAACAGTCACTTCTTCTATTGCAAGCACTACATTCAGCTCTCTTGCTTCCTGCTCTCTCACTCTCTCGTTTCTAACAATATCTGACGAATCGATGTGACAAAACTCTTGCAGCTCTAGAATCTTGGATTGCTCACGAAGATCCCATAATGTACATGAGAATTCTTTTGCTACCATCCAATAGCTGGCCTTTGGTTGTGCATCATACTAGCTGACCCAATTTGTTCCATTTGTCAAACTTAATGATCATCAAGCAGACCGAGCTGCCCATGTGTTGGGACAGAATTGTAATGGTCACCACCCCACCTGTGAGCTCCCAAATGAGGACATGGAGGAGGTGTACATGCAAAATATTAGAGGCCAGAGAGAGACAACGTGGGCAGATGTAATTGACCATAAAACCTGCCATTTAGGCAGTGTACGGAGCTGTTGTGCAGTCCCTGCAAGAGAGTAGAATCGCAGACAGTGGCTGCGGCATATGCAGCAGCAGGAGCAGCAGTTTTGTGGCTGCTCAAGGGCTATTCTACGACCACTACAAGGTTGTGCCAGTCTACTACACAACAGGTTGGAAGACTACAAGTATTGGTCGACTATACATAAGGTCGGCACTAGGGCTGAGCTGGTCGGGTGAAGTACATAGACCATAGTATAAACAAATGCTCTCGGACATACGTTTCCACACACCCACACATAGTTTGTATCTTCTCTCTCTCTATTGCATCTATACGTTTTGCTCTCCAACTCTTCGCTCCCTGCTTGTCTACTTCTCTCTATCTCTCTCACATTTGATATCAGAGCAAGCAGCTCCAGCTCCTCTCCATCGTTCTCGTCTACTCCTCCCAGCTCACCATCGTTGTCACCTGCACTAGCCCCTTGCTTCCGTCCATACGTTGTACGATCAATCAACCAACTCGTTGTACCCGTCTGTACCAGCTCCGTCCCATACACCCTTGCGGGTTCCGTCCGTACATCCCTACGGGCTCCATCCGTACAACTGCCTCATACCTGACAGCACCGTACGTTCTGTCAGTCCTGCGCCGTACATTCTGTCAGTCTGTACAAGTGGTCGCTCAGTTTGCCGTACAGTCGTCATACCACACGTGCGCCGTACATCTGCTACTACAGGATCACCGTACATCTGTACAATTCTTTCGTACGCTGCCTGACCATACATCTTGCCATCCATACAATCAACGCACGTGACTATACCGTACAATGTACAGTGTCTGTACACATATCCATGCAACAGTCTGTACATCTTGTATAACTTGTACGGGACTGCTTCATTTGCAGGAGTTGTGGTGAAGAAGGCTTTCTGTGCAGGTTCTTTTCTCTGCAGGGTCGCCTTGCAAGGATCTTCTTGCAGGTGCATTTTGCAAGGATAGCCATTATTTGGCAGATCTATTGGAAGAGAAATTTGGGGCAGATTTGCTTGCTCTGCAAGCTTTGCAGATAGATCTGCAAATTTGGGGCTTTTGCAGGCAAATTGTAAAATTTTGGGCTTTCGGTAAATTTGCCCTCTTTTCGTTGCAATTTCTCGCAAGAACTAGGGGCTTTTGCATTTTGGATGCAATTTGGCAGTGGACAGTCACTTTGGGAGTTTTGCAGGAGATTTCAGCTCAGCAGTAGAGGTTGGAGGCCCTCCAGAGCGCCACACTAGGATAGTTTTCAGATTTCCGCAGCTGTGCAGAAGAACTTTTGGCATAGGCTCTGGAAATCCCTCAGGAATACAAAGGTCAGTCTTTTCTTTTAGCTTTCTATTATGGAGGGATTGCAGTGAACCTGTGGAGATCCAAGTTCAGGACTAACCCTACTTGTCCTCATTGTCACATGGCAGTTGAATAAGTACAGCATTGCCTTTGGGAGTGCAAACAAGCGAGGACGATCTGGAAAGGTGTTGCTAGGATTTTCAGCATCTTTCATACAACACCATTCTATATGACTTGGGGTTCAGTGGCTTGGTTATCTCTTACTGGCCCACATGTGTTCTTCAAGGGACATGATCCAAATCCAGCTTTCATTGTACAGTGACATTCAATGGAGTCTTGTTCCCTCCAGGATGTTCCCCACACTCCTTTCAGAGCTGCTCATGCCTCAGTAGACACGTCTTGGGAGATTTTAGCTAGCATTGCAGTTTGGCATATTTGGAGAGCCAGGTGTACAGAGGCGATGGAGGTTATCCAGGTTCACCCTTCCCAGACTATGGCCAGTATTTGGACTGACACAGTACACACTTTGATGGCCATTTGGGTGAGCATGTAGGGATCCTCCAGAGCAGCCTTTGCCAAGGAGAGTTACTTTTTTCAGAGTTTGGAGGGGATCTCCTTTCTTCTCTGAGTTGCCTCCAGGGTTGAGATGGCATTTTCAGCCTCTGCCTTGGTTCTTTATTAGCTCACTTTGAGCTGTTTTTTCATGGATTGCATGATGTACTCCCGCATTTGAGCTTGCTCTTGCGGTTTTCATTCATACTTAATGAAGTAATTTTCTTGAAAAAAAATAAAAAATATATAGAGAAAGTTGAGATGGAGAACTAGTGCATTGTTGCTATTGCTTTATATTCATGCTCCCCATAGTGACTTCAAGCTCATCAAGCTCCATTCGGAGTGAGCTCCTCCATCTTTGTAGGTGGTATTGGAGTGGTCCTTAGATTCCAAGAGTGAGCAACACCTTCCAACCTCACCTCAAAATCTAACTCTGTGCTGCTCTCTTCAATGTCTATCATAAACACACTCTCTCTCCCGATGCCATGTCAGACTCCTCTCCTCCTTTGCTTTATTAGCCATTTTCTTATTGCAGTCTTTAGCAAATCCAGGCTTCGCAATAGAATAGCTTTTTCTTTCTCTTTCTCTTCTTCTTGTTCTCCCTATCTTGTTGCCATTTGAATCTTGGTATCCTTCTTTCTCAGCAGCTTTCCTTGGCCATTCTTGCTTTTGGCCATGACAGCCTTTTGGTCATTTCTGCCGTACCACTCAGTTGGGCTTCTTCTTGAAGTAGCAACCGGCCCCGTTCCTCAAATGTTAGGTTATCAAGCCACAAAACAAATGTAGCCTCTCACCTAATATGAGACAAATCTTCACATGAAGTATGGAGCTGAGATAATAAACCAAAACCAAATTCATATATATGAAAAGACTCGGGACTATGTCGCTCAACCCGACTAGGTCTTGTTGCGACCTATAAAGACCCTTATAGAAGTGTATGATCAACTACAAGAATCTCGTCAGGAGAGCCAAAAACACAATGGCATAAAATGATGAAAACGACTGCCTATCACACAAGCAACTATAAGTAATCACGTAGAGAAAGGCCACACATGCATAGAGAAAACAACTAAGGGGGCACCATATATGAAGATCCGAGCGCCAACTTGTAGGTTCGACCACCAAGCTGTTGCCAGCTGTGCCATCCTATCAATGAGATGCTCTAGTGTAGATCATGGTTGTTGCCAGCCATGAGCAGCTGCACGAACTATGGAAAGGGCATAGATGGACACCGCCTGCTCCGACTCTTGTGTAGATCCTCAAACCGGCCTTGAGGAGAAAGAGAATATTGAATCATGAAGGCGACCCTTCATGATACTCACGCGTTCCTTCATGGGACTCAAGTCCAACGTCGCCATCCTGTATGGTCACCAGCCCAAGTGGTAGACGATTCTACTCTATGAAGTCTACCAAAATGACCAACAATCCCCCCATAAGCTCAATAGGGGAAAACCAAAAGAAGTCACTATTGTCGCCAGAGATGAAAATAGTTGTGAAAGTTACTAGAAACCCAAAACCGAAATCTATCATGATCTTAGAATGCATAATCGTCTTCCAAGTTTATTATAGGAGGTTCTTCTTGAACTAGTCGCACAACATGTTCGTCTTGTTCACCTTCAACAATGCATGCTTTGCCACTCATATATTTTGTCTTCATATCGAAGGCCTTTTTGTAGCAGAATGTTTCCATCCACGTGTCGATCACATCCATAGTACTCACAAAGCATTGCGCTCTTTTTACCTCCTCCATCTGTAGCTTCCTTTTCTCATTACTTGTGTACGAAGGCTCACTCCCTCCAACAACCTTACTGATTTTTGCTCTTCTTTCCTCGCTCAGAAGGATGGACATGACATCATGGAAACTCAAAGTATCAGCATTCAATCTCAAAGCTGTCATTTCAGAATACCTGGGTGGAAAACTTGTAAGCAAAACTGCCTTAGCATCTTCGTAGAACGAAGAGGGCTCGTAACTGTTTGATGATGGACTGCATCTTGTTGAGGTGTGTCATCAACTTCTCCCATTTGAAAGCCGAAAAGCTCTTATTTGACCATGATCTTTGAGTTTCGTTCTCTCGAAGCAAATAGAGCTTACAACATGCTCCAGTTCTGGGCTGCGGTCTTCGAGACATCTACATGGTGGAAGAATTCCATACCTAAAGCCCTTCTGAGAGACCCAATGCTCTCTCATTCTTTAATCCCATGGCTGCATCTTTTCCAAGCCCCAATTATTTACTGATTTCTTCTCAGTCTTGGACACAACCTCCCAAAGACCTTTTTCCATGTAGGGTAGTTGGACAAACAATTGCCATGATGGAAAGTTTATACCATCAAACTTGACCACAGGTATATCTGGCAGATTCAACTTAGACCAGGATTTTGACCCATTTTCCATGTCATTTTGACGATGGGAGATAACGAGTTTGAGGAAGGACAGCCTCGATACCAATGTTAGGTTATCAAGTCACAAAACAAATGTAGCCTCTCTCTTAATATGAGACAAATCTCCCCACGAAGTACGGAGCTTATGTAAAGATGAACCAAAACCAAATTCACATAGATGAGAAGACTCAAGATTATGTCACTCAACCCGATCGGGTTTGTTGCGATTTACAAAGATCCTTATAGAACTATATGATCAACTACAAAGACTCCTGACACCAGAGATGTAAATACAACAGCATAATATGATGAAGACGACTGCTCAAGAGAATGACACACGATCTGATAAGAGCTGCTACCACAAAAGCAGCTATAAGTGATCACGCCACATAGGCATAGAGAAAACAACTAAAGGAGTCACCATATATGAAAATCTGAGTGCCGCCTTGTAGGCTCGACCACCAAGCTGCTGCCCGTTATGCCATCCTATCAATGCGATGCTCCAGCACAGCTGATGAACCCAAAACCTGATTGGCCTTGCCCATTCTCGAATGGTGAGAGTCATCACCAGCCCGTGGTAGCTCTTTGGAAGCTTGCTGACCAAAAGCATGGCCAACTGATTGCTGTCCATGTTGTGACCAACTGTTGTGAGTTGATCCCTAAGAATCTTTGCCTTCACCAGAAAGTCATGGGGTGACTCTCCATCATCGTGCTGAACAATTGTTTTTGGGGCATCATGATTCTCCCTATCTTTTTGTTTCATAAAGATCTTGTAAGATCTCCCATGCTTATGTGCCATATCTGCTAATTGGATAGGGGTATCACAGCATGTGCAATCATCCTGATAACCATGGAAAGAGCAAGTGCATCCGTCAGATCAGCTTCAAGCTATCTCAATCTGCCCTGACTTGAGATCTTCTTCGTTGCATCCAACATGTCGACAAGTTTTGGTTCTGTGCCTTTTGTTTTCCCCTAGATTTCCCTAGTCACTAAATGACCATGAACCTTCACTTCCCATATAGGATAGTTGGTTCTGTCTAGCTTCCCAGTCTCACCAAAATTCGGAAAGAGTGAATTGGGTCCCATGGTAAGGTGTGGGTGACCTGAAGTATTTTGACCCATTTCTGCACTCATTGGAAGTCAACACAACACACTTCCGTCCTCGGAATTTCGGTGAAGGCCCTTTTGTTGTTGATCTCCAAGACACAAGAGCTCATCAAAATCTTGGCTATGATACCATGTTATAAAAAAGGAGTCGCTTGCTACACGCAACCCCTATGCACTGCAATTAAACACCATCTCAAGGCCTCACAATGAAAACTTAAAATGCCGACTCACTCCATGTCCTTGTATGTACAGAGAGAGATAGAGAGAGTACCACACAGATCTATAACCAAAACAATTTCATAAATATAGATAAGAGATCCAAGTACAAAATATTGTCAAAATCTGTACCATCACCTACATCAAACAGTTGCTGATGGAGGGCACCAGGCTCAAACTCTGTTTGCTGCTCCTACGGTTGTAGAACTCTCCTAGAGCACTGTGGGCTTAAGTAGCTACTCTTTTCTTTCTTTTTTTCATTCATGAAAGAGACTTCTATTAAGTATGAAAGGATCCCAAGAATATCTCCAGATAATTTGGACCATAAACTCTCACTGAGCTCTCAAGCAGGTACTCTTCTGGCTTTAGTACACCTTGTCCATCACCTTCCAGCATCTGTGTCCGAGATTCGAAGAAGCAGCCACACTTTCCCTTCTGCCTTTGAAGAAGGCCCATTTCTTCCAATCTCGCATTACCTGAGACATATGAAGAGCAGATTCTCTTCACAGCATGCTATAAAGGCTTAAATTATGAACATCAACATACCAGATCGTCGTACTACCTGTGTGCTTGCTCTGAAAGTCAAACCATGTACCTCATCGAGGCACGTACCAATAACCTGTGCAATCATGTACTACCCCCTTTTGAACGACAGCATCCATCTAAACATGAAACCCTAGGGCACTCCATGGAATCCTCCCTCGTGTCAGTATCAACAGCCACACATCTAGAAGATTCCAAGCACTCCACACTGTCCTTCACTTTCACAAAGGTTTCTGACTCCTCATCGGCACATATCTCAATGTTAGGCATCTTTACTGTGGCTTCTAGGTTGGCATATCTGTTACATCAGCCATAATCCCGAAACCGTGTGGTGTGATTATGGTCAAGCGGGAAACTCTGTTTCCATCTCAGACCTCCATTCTTTGAATTTCTCAAGAGCTTGTGACTTCTTAGCAAACAATATACGCCCAAGTCATTCCACTTCAATACAGGTAACAAAGAATTTTAACCTTGGAAGTGAACTAGTAGGCACGGCCCACACATATCCAATGAACGGCTCAGTGACCCAGTTTGTGGCCTCCATTAGGAACGATGCTTGGTATTACGTGCCTTTCATGCAAACTCTACAAACTTTGGTTTGCTTGTCAGTTGTAGAAGTCCCTCCACCATGCCCGCCTTTTGCATCTCTTCTAGAGCAGTGTATCCAATGTGCCTGAACTTCTCGTGCCATAGTCAAGACATCCTTGCATCTCCTTGTATCATCATTGCACTAATCTTGTAGAGTCCTCTTCTTCGACACCTCGAGCAATCACCTTATCCGTTGCTTTGGATCGATGATTACTTCGTCTTCATTGAAAGTAACTCTCATCCTACTTTTTGACTGACAAAAAGCTAGATCAAGTACATAGAAGACACTTTGTCAATATCGTATCCTCACCCTTTACTTGTTGTGAATGGACTGCTCCCAATACCCTTGATTGGGAAGCTCTGATTGTCTCCCACTGTGATGGATGATTAGGCACTAACACTAGCTGGGTTCTTGAACCATTGCTTTGTCTTTGGCATGTGCTTTAAGGCTCTGCTGTCAGCCTACCAATCATCTCCTTCATTTATCACTGCAAATGATGGCCAATTCTCAGTAAGATTGACTAGGAAGAGTTCCTCTATGATGACGTTGGCGGCCTCTAATTTGGTATCTCTCTTCAACTTGTCAAAATCTTATTTTTTGGTCCGCCGCCTTCTTTCAACAGAACATTGCAAAGTGTCCTAGCCTCTCAAAATAGAAGCAATTTTTTTTCCTTTAAATCTCTAACTTGTCTTCTTCGGAGTCTCCATCAGATTGAGGCTTACCCTTGGCTTCTCAACAGAGATGATCTAAAGTGCAACTGGCAGTTTAATGCAAACATACTAAACAATCAGACTAAAGGTAATGTTGAATGTCACCCCCTATTGGAATCTTATAATTCTATCCACAAACCTTATTGTACACTAATAATCTGATTATCCAAAAAAAGCATTCAGCCAGTACAGATGAAGACATGAATATATGAGCATAATCTTGACAACCCTCGATAACACTAAAAGATGAACAGGTGATGATCACAAAGCCTCTAAATCATACCTCCCAGAACCCAACCAAACTTGAGTCGCGCTTCCACCATTGTACCTATAACGGTACAAATAACCACCTTCTTGCTTCCTTAGGTCTTCAACATTGAGTTCTTCGATCTTTGAGTAGCGAGCATCTTGATCTATTGTTGCATTTCTTGGATCCATTCGTACCTGAAATGACATCAACAAACAGTATGAGGTAGCAAGAACCTGCATAGCACGTGCTGTTCAGCATCCATGGCATATTCAGAGATTGGTTAGAAGCCAATTCAAAGCCAAATCTCTTGGAAACCTCCAATAACAAATTGCAAAGAAGGAAGCAGTCGAGCAGCTCTAAGATTAAGTTCCCGTTTGATGGTCCAGTACTTCACCTATCTCCCTTGCTGCCGCACCCTCTGTCCTCTCTTTCTGCTGTCACCCCTGCTAACCCTGCCCCATCACCCCCCTTCTGCCACTCCTCCTGCGTACCCTTGTGTTCACACATCGCACCACACCCTCCCCCCCACACACACACAGAGCTGCATGTTCCATGTTCACTTTCTGCCCTCTCCCCTGCTGCCTGTACCCCCCCTGCTGCTCATTCTGGCCTCCCTGCTGCCACCGTCGACCCCCCCCCCCTTTTTTTCTTTTTCTTCTCCTGTGCACCTTTGCTTGCCCCCTCCCTGCCTGTCGTCCCCCTTGCTCCTTGCAACCCTCCTGTTGTGAGAGTGTGAAATGTGCGGAAGCATGCAGCACACACACTTTTTTTTTTTTGGTAAATCCATGATTATATTATCAGCAAAATTTACATGAGGGTCTCAAAAAACAGAGAGCCTCAACAAGAAATCAAAAGCAAAGAGAAACTATTTCCAGGCATGACTGAGGAAGATCTCCTTGATGGCAAGCATCATAGATAGATTGCCGTAGGGAGAGTCTGAAATATTCATAAGATTGCAAGAACGGATTCCCAAAATATCTCATGTTGTGATCCTGCCATATGGTCCAAAAAGCCCAATATCTGACCCAGTACAAAAATAAAGAGTAATGGACCAGGGTTGTAGGAAGTCTGCCAAAAAGCCAAAAATGTTTCCCAAAAGGAGAGTTAGGGGAACGAAGGCGAAGCGACATGGAAATTTTGCATATGAAGGTCTTAGTGCTAGAGCACATCCAAAACAAATGAGGCACCGTTTCAGAAGGGGCCATGCATCGAAGACAAGAAGCAGATGCAATCCTTCGTAGAGCCAGAGTAACCCCCACGGATAAGGTTCCTGTAAGACAACGCCATAGGAAAAGCTTTTGCTTGAGAGGCAATTTGCTCCTCCATAAATTGCAGAGATTCTTTCGCCACCAAGCAAGTGATTTTGCCATATGCCAAAGAGAATTAGCATGTAAGTGAATCCATGGTGACGGTTGGAGGAAAGAGTATGTCGTGCTAACCGTTAGGTCAGAAAGAGTAACAGGACGAGAATTTGAGCCCACCGGGTGTAACTGCCAGTCGTGTAATCGGTCCCTGTTAGATAAAGGAGGGATGGGAAGAAAAGGCTGCAGCAATTCAGCAATTTTTCCCCAAATAAACCTGTGATGCATGGCTAGTGGATAAGAAGCCATGGCTTGAGGGAAGGAAAGCATTTGACCAGTAGCATCAACAACGTCATTTATACACCTGATCCCCAATTTGCTGAGATTATATGCCCGAATCGGCTCTTGGAGGGCCAATGGACGATCAAAAACAGCACTCCAGTAAATACTTTCTTGCCGAAAGGAATTGGCATGAGACAAAGCGGAAGGGGCCCAATGAGCATGCGAAAGGACCTGTTTCCAATCGCTAATAAGTGAAGTAGCAAAAGGGCAACCCGGGATAGAGCCTACAAATCTGCCCAAAATGACCTCCCAAAAATCAGTGATCCATGCACCATGTGCAGTAGTACGTAAAGACGTGCACATGGTTGCAAGCATATGAGTCCATGGCTGCTTCTAACGAAAAAAGGTGAGTAGAAGAGGAATTTTCCTGGCCAAGACATGGTGCGCAATATTCAGCACATTCAATCCACCGTGCATCCTTGGGGAACAGACTTTTGTCATCCTCATAAGTCTTAGAGCTTTAGCAGAAGACTTTGTTTTCCATAACAGTTCCATAGCGTAAGACATAAAGGCAGAAATGTCTTGAGAAGTCCAGTGCATCAAAGGCAAATAATACAAAACAGAAGCCATAATAATCGACTAGACAACTAACATGGAGTGGCCAGGTGGAGAGCTTCCAATAATGGAGTTTGGCATTAAGCTTGTCAAAAATCCACTTTAGCTGTTGTTTCCTAGTGATGTGCCAGCCAATAGGGTGACCAAGATGGCGGACCACATCATAGGGCTGCATAATGTGCCCAGGCCATAGAAGAGTATGCCAATTATATGAATGCAAAGGTATGAGGCTAGATTTATCAAAATTAACATTCAGGCCAGCAGCCAAGCCATATGAAGAAAGAGTGTCCATAATAGTCTTCAACTGCTGTGGAGAATTGTGTTGCATAAAAAAGGAATCATCTACATAGGCCTGAGCGATAAAGGAAGGGGCTCCAGGAATCTGAAGACCAGTGAGAAGACCTTGTGCGGTAAGATGATCCAAGTATGAGAGAAGTGGGTGAGTAGCAATGGCATATAACAGGGCACTGAGTGGACATCCTTGTCGAACTGAACGACCCAAGGACCAAGATTGCGAGAGATGATTTTCAAGGATGCATTGGGCTGTAGAGCCAGCATATAAGCAGTAGATGACATTAGCCATTTTTGGCCCGAAGCCCATCTTAGCCATTGTTTGTGAGATAAAATCCCAGTTGACCGTGTCAAAAGCTTTGGCAAAGTCCACTTGCATAATAAAAACATCCTGTTCAGAATATTTTGCATATTCAATAGCCATGAAGGGCCAATATTATCATGAATCTGCCTCCGAGGGACGAAACCATATTGCAGAGGATGCAGGCCCTCATAAAGCACTTGATGAAGACGGTGCACTAGCATTTTAGCAAAGAGTTTGTAAACAACAGGCATCAATGTGATGGGCCTCCAATCCATGAGATGCTCACACAATTTCCTCTTGGGAATGAGTTTAACTATGCCATGCTTCCATGAGGAGGGGAGTACTCCTGTGTGCCAAGAGTTATTAATCATTTGTAGGATGACACCTTTAAGATCCTCCCAAAAGTGTAAGAAAAACTCCACTGTGAGACCATCATACCCAGGTGCCTTACCAGGGCTAAGATGAGACAAGGCATCATCAAGCTCCTTATCAGTGAAAGGCATATCCAGTTTGAGAGCTTCCTGTGGGTTGATAATGGGATGCACATGATGCAAAAGAGTCTCCCGAGCTTGTAATTCTTGCAAAGAAGTAGTATTAGGGGGTGCAAACAGCTTCTGAAAGTAAGAAAAGCATTCATGTTGAAGCTCTGAGAAAGACTGAGTCCATTCACCATCCCGTTTACGGACTCTGAGGCAAGATGTCTTTCTCCTGAAAGCATGTAACCCTTGAAAAAAGGATTTAGAAGAGCATCCTTTATCCAAAAATTGAGTCATCCTTGCCCGAACCTGCCACTTGGCCAATTTGCGTCGGTCATTAGCTTGCAAAAGAGCTTTTGACTGAGTGAGAGTGTCCATTTGTTGGGAAGAAAGGGGCTGCATCTGAAAAAGTACAGTCAAAGACTGAACCACTGCTTTAGCATGCTGAACTTTAGCTCTCCAATCAAGCATAAAATGACTCCCATATTCATGTATGGCATGCTGAAGCCTGTCCACAAGGCGTTGCCATGCAAAATTACTGTCATAATGGACATGGGCTGCAAGAGGAAGTATGGCATGTCGGATCAATTGCTGAAATTGTGCATGCTGCAAATAGCCTTTATTGATATGTTTCATCCGAATGGAATGCAAGGGCATGTCATCCTAGGGCTGACCAAACTGAATGTGCAGCCATAAAGGAGCATGGTCGGAGAGACCAAGGGAGTGATCAATCTCAATATGAAGGCAGAAATCTGTGTATTGCTGAGCCTGCAGTAAATACCATCTATCCAGGCGAGCCCAGTAGTTAGTAAAGGCATTATGATGATAGGTGTAGCCCACTATTCCAGTGTGCATGGCTGTCCATTAATCTTGCCCATGTGTCGTGGTGAGTAACTCTTCCCATGATTGCTTTTCATAAGGGATCATATGAGATCTTTGAGTAGTATTGTCAGAAGGCATGGGAGAGTTGTTAAAGTCTCCACCAAGAAGAGCACAAGATCGCCATGGGTAAGAAGCAATAGCATGCCGCATGGAGGCTCTGGAAGCAGAAGTTTGTGAAGCATAAACCGAGGCAGTGTGGGCAAGCTTCTTAAGTGGCTGTACCAAGGATGGTAGCTGCAATTTATAAGTAACCTGGGGAACAGGCTTACTCCAATCCTGGCGAGATTGAAGGAAGTCATCCTTGAGAGTATCAAAGACATATTGGGCCTCTGCATCCATACTTGCATCTGAAATGATATCAGGACAGCGTCTTTTAACCTCCTGTGTGCGCTCCTTGCGCACATAGGTAGTTAACATAGTAGCATCTGACGCCATAGAGAGGAAGAAAAGACCAGAAAGTGAAGGGTAAGGGATATAAAACGGAAGTACTTAGGCTCAGAAGCAGGAAGGAACAAGGAGAGACCAGCGGAGGATTCACGAGGAAGCGAGGGGCAGGGGAGGGCTGAGTGTACAGCAGCAAGAGAGGCGACAGAAGGGAGCAGGCTGCGTAGGGTAAGCAGACTGAAGCAGGGCGGCACAAGCAAGAGCAGGGCAGCGCGAGCTGGAGCAGGGCGTCACAGGGGGAGCGGGCGGCGCAGGCTGGAGCAGCTCGACCTCAGCAGAACCTCTCTCTCTCACCAACGTTCATACATACACACACACACACACACACACACACTTTTTTTTTTTTTGTGAAACCAAGATACTTATATTATGAAACTGTCATTTACATCTGGGCAGTGCTCAAAAGAGAGCCAAAGCCTTATGCATCAAAAGCAGTAAAAGAAAAGTTGAATACAAAACACACACACACACACACACACAGAGAACACTGATAGAGGCAAAGAAAACTGTGTATATAGCAAGGGAGAACACCCAAAAGAGGGAAGCAGTACAGCTCCAAGTGATGCCAGAAAAGGAGCTGGCCCTACAAATAGGGCAGCCTATAGGCCGACTTGGGGGCCTGATATGGCCAACCCAAGCAATAGGTCTGGCCGACTTAGGGCCGACCAGCTGGTCGGCTGTCCCAGGCCAGGACCTGCCCATTATAAAAGGCCTACCAGGGCGCCTAGGATCTACCCCAAGGCTGCTCCTAGCAGCCCACTGACATCTGCCTACCAGCCCTCTACTCTCTCCCTATCCTAGCCTGAAAGGGGGTGGGCACACCCACAATAAAAGCCCTCTCTCATGGGCTACCAGCCCTCTACTCTCTCCCTATCCTAGCCTGAAAGGGGGCGGGCACACCGACCTAGGGCTGACCTAGGGCAGACCAACTGGTCGGCTGTCCCAGGCCAGGACCAGCCCATTATAAAGGGCCTACCAGGGCGCCTAGGGTCTGCCCCAAGGCTGCCCCTGGAAGCCCACTGACATGGGCCTACCAGCCCTCTACTCTCTCCGTATCCTAACCTGAAAGGGGGCGGGCACACCCACAATAGAAGCCCTCTCTCACGAGATCTACACCCAAGATGCCCTCGACTCTACCACCATCTCTGCAGCTCATGGTGCAATGATCTGAGGGAGCTGGCTGATGAAGATGCCACCATGGACTCTCCGGCAGGAAATGTCTTGGAAGATAGATCCAATGCACCTGGTACCTCTCGAAGAAATGTCACCTGATGCTCCAATAAAGTCATGCATTCTATAATATCCCAAGCCAGTTGCTATGGGTTCCCAATGGAGGAATATGAACAGTGGAACGTCCGGTAACCTGTCGGTGAACTCGTCACAAACAGAAACCCCGTACAATGAGCTCGAGCTTTTCGGTCCATAGTCAATGCGACCTGAAACAATTAACCCTGATCACATCTAATCCATAGCTCCACACTATCTCCTATGCCTGCCAGACTGTCAACTGACTAGGGTCTGAAGCACCCACCCTCCCTCCCACATGCCCTCTCTGGGTGTGACCCGGGGGAGGGGGGGGGCTGCTTACTGTCAAAAACCCTGGTATTATCTTGCGATCCAAGGCAGTCTTTGCTACAGCTGCCTTGGTACCTCCTGACTGGTCACAGTCTGATGACGAGTAGTCCTTCGCAAAATGGCCACATTTGCCACACTTGTAACACCTGCTCCTATTTTTCTTGCTCTTCTCCTGAGATGAAAGGGCCCCAGTGCCACCTCGAGTGATCTGCAGGTTGCCTTGGGACAAAAGTACAGACTCCTCTTCAAGCAATGGAGAGGATGGATCATTGAAGTCTAACTGAATAGCAGAGACTTGACACTGCAAGGCCCGAGAGACCATGTCATAAGCCAGAGGTAGCTTGATGAGAATAAGTATTGACAACTGGAGAGAGGCCACTGTAGCTCCCACGGACAAAAGCTGGTCATGGATGACTTTAGCCTTCATCGGAAAGGCCTACATAGTACTACCGCTGGCAAACTCAGACTATAAAGCTGCCCCATCAAAGTAACAGCCCGCATCGTTGTATCCCTTCGCTTGCATCCACCAGTCCTAGCCTTCAAATTTGCAATGTTTTTAATCTTCCTGCTACGTAGTCTGTCTCCAAGCATGGTTCTCTTCTTTCTTGCTCATACGCACATGTCAATGTTTGCACTATGGGAGAAACCTCCTCCGTGATGGTGCGCACAAGGACTGAATGTGCCTTCGAGTCATTGTCTGCCCAAGTAACAAGCTCGTCCTGAAACTCATCCTCTTGATCCTGGGTCCACTTCTTGGGATTGGAAGGTCACGTAAGTTTCTTCTCAAAGCCTTGAACATGCTCCCATAAGCCTTTATGAATGAACCAAATCTTGAGCTATAGTTTCCATTGAGTTTAGTTTGCTCCGTTTAACTTGTCCTTGTCATTTGTGCACGGAGGAGCCATAGACACGTGATCACATTGGAACTATTCCTACCTCAACACCTCTGTTGCTGATCTTGACAAAAGAAACTGCCCCTACCGGATCTATATGATCTTGGTCAAGACACAAGCGATGGTGTCATCCATGCGTGATGCAATAAGGGTAGGTGGGATATGGGCCGAAACAATACCCCACTGCTTACCCCGTTCTTCGACCGCACCGCGTGCACACTGCCCAGCCACATCAGCTTCCTTGCCAATCAAGGCTCCAGACCTTCTCCTGCTGATTGCGTGGGCTAGAGCTCCACAAAACAGCCTAATCATGGCATTGTTGAATGACTCTCTGCCTGAGATCATTCTGACTAGGTACTACTACCTTGCAATTTCTTTTCAGCATACCATCCCTTATGGCATATCTTGCACAAGTTTGGCCTTTTCTGGATGCTAGGTCATCCTTTTCCCCGGGTTTGAACACATGAGCCTTAGGCCAAAGGCTCTGGACGAACTCGTCCACCTTTTGAGTTTCTCTAATCTCAGCCATTAGAGCACTCTCTAACACCGTGAAACTCATGTTATGCATAATGCGTGACAACGCATCAGCAACTTTATTATCCTTCCCTCTTCGGTACCGAATCGTCAAATTAAACTCTTGCATGAGTTCTGCTCACCTAGCTTGGCGGCCTCTCAAGTCAGGTTGTTTACAAAAATGTTTCAGAGTATCATGATCAACATCCACATAAAACTCTGATCCATACAAATAATGTCTCCATGTTTTCAAAGCATGGACAACAGCATACAACTCGAATTCATGAGTTGGCCAATTTCGTTGAGAGGAAGAAAGCTTCTTGCTTTCAAAGGCTACTGGCCTTTCCTCTTGGAGGAGAACTGCTCCTACCGCAATGCCACTTGCATTGGTTTGAAGGAACGGTTTCTGGGGATCAACTATTTTTAACACCGGTCCTGTGACCACAGCTTGTTTTATGGTGTTAAAACTTTCTTGTTGATTCTATCCCCATATAAAAGGTACTTTATCTGAGGTCAGATCAATCAATGGCGATACTATTTCGGAATATCCTTTTATAGGACAAATCCCAAGAATGATCGCAAAGCGGTCAGACTCTGAGGGATTGGCCAAGTCAGTATCGCAGCCACTTTCTTTGGATCCATTTCTACCCCCTCCGGAGTAAATATGAATCCTAAATACTCAAGTCTTACCATATACAGTATAGTCTTCTTTTTATTTACATAAAGACTCGCTTTCCTCAAAGTACTAAACACTATTCTTAAGTGTTCATGATGCTGAGTAATATCATCAATAAAGTGTACTACAAACTTTCCGATACACGGATTTGGTCTCATACTTCAGTTGAACTTCCGTCTGCCATCCTAACTGTATATGCATAGTCAGATGGGCTAGTCTTTAGTTTCAGCCTCTTTACGAGCTTGGAGTTAATGACATTATGCGTTGACGCTGAGTCAAACAACACAATGACCTGATGATTAGCTACTTGCTCTCTCATCTTAATTAACTCCGTATCATTAAAGCCTATATACCCCGTTGTTGCGGGCTTTGACAGGATATTATCATGTGTACTAGTTACTAACTTAGCAACAGACACACATAACAAAAAAGGTACTGACCTTTGAGAAGATCCCGCTAGCTGAATCTGCATCTATTCTGCTCTGGGACTTCCCTCCATTTCCAGCCGCATTTTGAGACCATCATCTCAGCCATCCGACGATCTTTGTTCCGTGGACAATCTTTTCACTAATGAGGCTGAAGATAACCAAAACACAAGCCTTCTCTCCTCGCTTTTTCCCTTTGCTTTGGGTTCAAAGAGGACTTCGATCAAGTCCGGGCTGCCATTGGTGTTACTTTTCTTTTCATTCCAATGGTGGTACTTGATTTAGGAGTCTCAACTGGTTTCGCCTGCTTGGCTTGACCACTAGACTGTGAGGCACCCACTTTGCTAATCCACTTCTTCTTAAACCCAGTTTTCTTCGCGTACCCATACTGAGTCCCAACCTGCACAAACCCACTTAGTCTGTTCCCTTTTGCATCTTCATAGTTCAGGACTATGGCAATTGCTTCATCTAGCATGTTCGCATACTTAGTCGAACTTCCATCTTTATCCGATCATTCAATCCAAAGATAAAATCTTTTACTTGGATTAACTGAGGTAGGGATTCATCAACCTTCATTACACTTTCTCTAAACTTATCAGTGTAATCTGCCACTGATAAATTTCTCTCACGAAGGTTTCGATACTGATCCCAAGCTCGCGAGGCTTCGTCAGGAGGTAGGAAGTGTTTTCTAAATTCCTTTTTAAACCCCTCCCAGGTAGTGGATGCTACTCCATCTTTCTGTTGTTTTATCCACCACCTATCCGCTGCCTCATTAAACATATGGGTGGCCTCGCGGATTTTCTTCATATCATTCCTGATTTCACAAATGGCGAATGCCTCCTCCCATTTGTGTAACCAGGTGTCAATGATATCGGAACTACCATCAAACATCCGACCAGAATACTTTTCTGGCCTGTAATTGGCAATATTAGGCACCTTAGCCCTCCTAGGCTCGACCGTACGAACACTGGACTCCGGTTCCATCGGAGATTTACCTTTCTCCTCATGAGGTGGTCTGGCAGACATACTATGCACCATTTTCCTAAGTTCAAACTGCCCCACATTTGTTTGTAACTCTTGCGCTAAAATCTGTTGCAAGGCATCCTCTAACATTGCAATTCTGCCAGACAATGTATGACCTGCTAGGCACGACACCTGCGGGGTCGGCCGGACCCCCGACTCTACGGGATCCACCATCCTAGAAGCTTCTTCTTCTACTTCCATTCAGGTCAATGGGGTTGTGTGTGGTTTTTTTTTTTTAAATAATTTTAAACACCGCTTGCAACTGTAATTACAAATTGAAAGTCCAACCTCCAATTTCACCGTTAACCAAATATATATCACACTGTAACTAAAACCACTTTTCCCTATACTAGGGAAACTCCTGCAACCCAAATTAACTCAAACACGGAAGCAAAAAAACTTAGAAGGCATAGAAAGCTCCCTGGTTATATCTTTGCTGCATAAAGAGGTCAACTAGCTCCCGTAAGCCACTCCCACACGCATTTATGACCTGCCTTGTGATCACAAACATGCTGTACGGTCATAACGCTAGACCCTTGCAGAGTAACTGACCCACAACCTCTGTTACACTCCAACCTTTGGTGTTAACCAAATGAAACATCCAACGAGACGCTCATCTTTGAGTTACCAGCATCAACGCAGATGTCTAGATCAGTTTCCCTGTCCCTAAAATAGTTGCCGGTTGACGAACGGAATCACCATGAAATTAATTACCAAACTAGCCTATACTCCTAGGCTCCTGTAGTTCCGTCTTGACAGCTAGTCCCTCCCTGTGATATCCCGGAGTCCTGAAGGTAAGCCACCCGAAATCCTTGTGCGATACCAAGTATGAACATGCGGTTTAACTGTATCGTCGTCACCAGCTTACGTGAACCCGTCGTCCTACGACAGCTAGTGTCGTGACTATTACTGCGATGACATCCGTGACCCCACAGCTGCGCCATCACCTGCGGTAGTTGCGATGACGTCCGTGACCCCACAGCTGCGCCATCACCTGCGGTAGCTAATTCTGTGATCACACAGCCCCTTTGGTCGTGCACTGTTCCTAATACGTAACGCAAATCTCAAGGGCCAGATTTCCAACTCCCGCGACAACATTTCTCACAGTATTGCACAACTGGTCCTTCGATGCGTCAAACATCCCGTCACTCCCAGACCGCTTGCACTATACTCTGCACTCTGATACCAAATGAAACACTACAATCTGATTTCTTCCTGCTTATCGTTGAAACACGGGCACATGCACTTAGTTTATCCTCCCAGCCAACCTCGTTAGTTGCAAGCTTCTCTGCTGAAAATCCCAGAAGATTCATTTCGTGAAAGCTTTCTGCTTGCTTAATTCCAACGAGCACCAAACTCCCTAGATGGATCTAGTATGCCACATGTCCTCAATTTAGGGTCCTTCCTTAATGCATCATTTACCCCTCTCTTGGGATATCTTTGAATTCATCTGCCCCTAGGCACATTTAATGCATTAAGGTCCCTTAGCCTTAGATCCACCTAGTCTAGTGCCATGTCACCCACACCAAGCATCTTGACCTTTATTCATTTTTGATCATTTACATGAAGCCCAAACAAATATAATACAAATATTGATCCTTTAAAGGAAAATGTCGATTGATCCTTCCGAGGTCATGTTACCTCGACTTGACCGTAACACTGTCCCAGGCCAGGACCAGCCCACCATAAAGGGCCTGCCAGGGCGCCTAGGGTCTGCCCCAAGGCTGCCCCTAGCAGCCCACTGACATGGACCTACCAGCCCTCTACTCTCTCCCTATCCTAGCCTGAAAGGGGGCTGGCACACCCACAATAGAAGCCCTCTCTCAGTAGATCTACACCTGAGACGCCCTCAACACTAACACATGTTTCCCCCTCTGCTCTGCTCCTTTTCCAGCCACCTCTCTCCCATCCTCCTCCCACCCCACTCCGGCAAGGCTAATTAGGAAGCTTTGCTTGCTTTGACAAGGGTTTTGTGAAGCAACTTTCAGTCTAGCAAGACACACACTTACCCAAGATAAGCAATAGATCAAGAGCTCTCTTCACAATCGGCAAGACAATGCTGTCGTTGGGTGCATAGTGGGCCTCACCCCACTCACCAGGAGCGGAATTGGTACCAAATGATTCTCTTCCTTGATCCATCGATGTTTCCTAGATACATTCTAGATGGACAAGACTATGGACTGTAGCCTCTTTCAAATGCTGGTCATCCCACTAGGAGTGGATCATAGACTCCTTGGACAGGAAGTGGGGATGCTCCCGTAAAGAGCTCCCCATCCTTCCAACCTCAGATGGACTGGTATCCCCTCCGAGCAAGCTCCTACCGCAATCCAACAATTCAGTCTCTTCCTGAACAGCCTCGAGCTCTTGACAAACCACGTCCATTGCCCCAGAACATGCACAATTTCCATAATCATGCCACAAAGAAGTCCCAAAGGCTGATCCTTTTACCGAGAGTTGCAACGAGCCCTGATCAGTTGTACCATTGATATTCAAGAAAAGTCAAAGTTTGCAATCAAACAAGTTACTCTCTAAGGGGCATAAGGACAAAATCACAAATGAGCTCTCAAAACTAATGATCTGGATCATGCCAGAGTGAAAGATGTCACCTTATCAAGGTTAAGTACAAAAATTGCATTTGGCACAGGCCTGTTCATATCTGCAGCAGAAGTTGTTCCTGCTTCATATCCAAAGAGGTATGTATACAGTGAGTTGAAGACTCTTTCCACGTTGGTTGCTTCCACCTCATACAAGGGAACTTCTCTACCATACTCATTCTGTATTAGAGCATAAGCTTCAATTTCTCAGTTTCATGTTTTAAAATAATCCAATAACAACAAACGAAAACATATAAAACCCGATTGAAAAGATAAGGCATTCATTACCTCTCTAGCTGTACCGGTTGGCACCATAGCATCTTTAATTGTCTGCTCAAATGCAATCAGCTCTGGTTGCCCAACCTAAAGCACAGCCACATCAAACTGCTGCATTTAGTATTTGATAACCATTCACAAGCAAGCAGCAACAGAAGTAAAGTACATGGTCTGGAAGAACAAACCCCACCTCTGGTTTATAGATTATTTAGAGAAGTACAAACCAACTGCCAACCTAGTATACTTCAGGGCACAAAAAATTTAAAAAATACTGGAAATTTTCCACTATTAGATGGCTACCTTAGTGGGAGTTTTACTGGTGTGGTGGTTTGCTAATATAGAAATGGTTTAAAACATTACTTAACTTGCATCCCGTTTGTAGACATCAGTTAGTTTTATCTCATTTGTTACGCCAACAGAATAAATTCCTTACTGCTTATTCTTTCCCTGTTCTGAAATGCACAAGGACATGTCACATCTTTTTTTCTCCTCAAACGTCATCATTAAGCTTCCAATTAGCCCGTAGTGGTGCTGTCCCTTCGTTCCGTGCGCTCCTTTTGGTACAGTGGTAAGCAACTCAAAATCTCATGAGACTATAAAGAAGAAATTTGATCCACAAGATTCTCTTTTATTGTGTGTGTGTGTGTGTGTGTGTGTCTTGGGTGTTGAAGGAGGAGAGGGTTGGGGTGGGGGGGGGGGAGGGGGCAACATTGTCCATTGTCATATTTTCAAATATCATGTAGTTCATGCAAGCATATTTGTCTATCGATTTTGCATGTGGAGCTCACAATGATGGGAGATTCAATAAAATTCCAACAATTTTGGAGGGTCCCCATGCCTTGCATATTGTGGGCCACATCCCCCAAGACTGCTATATGTGGAACCTTTGTTCCCAAAAATGGATCTAGGGCTCTGAATCTATTACTGGCTTGATGTGGCAGTCTCAGCCACGGTCTTGGGTTCTTTCAAAATTTACTTATCCTTGGTACTTTACGATTTGTTTCTCATGCTATGCATGATGTATTTGTGCCTTCACTGCTTTGTTCTTGGCCATTGGTGCAATGCCTCCATCGCTCATGCACCAAACCCTAACAAGGATTTTCACGTGTCAATCGCTTCATCCCCTTCATATGGGGATGAAGCGATTGACCGTACCTTGCTCATACCGTGGTGCTAGGGCCCTATCAACATTTTACATATTAGTCAGACCAACGCCCCCCCGAGGAGGAGAATGAGGCTGATGCCTCAACCCCCCCACTCCCCCCAATAACTGAATTTCTTAGGCTCACAGGTTCAGCTGCACTTTGCTATGATGTGCATGAAGCATCATCATCGTACGTGCTACTTGTACAAGGTACAACATCCAGAACCCTTGCCATGGCAGGACACTACTGAAGTCAAAATAGTAGGGCTTGACTACACCGTTTAGTAGCAACAATACAAAACATATGTTAGATTGGGGCATGGAAACCTAGCAATGTAAGAATAAACAGCTAGAGGCAAAAGCAGTTTTGTTCTTGAAGTTTGTGAAAGCAAGATGATGCAAATCTACCAAAATCAGCCTAATTCTTGCCGTCATGTGTTGATGGACCTTAGCCTCATCTGTTGTGCCCCCACTAACCTCGTTGTACTTGAAGATACCATTCTCTGTTACATGTGTGGATTATTACAGAGACCAAAGGGCATCCTATTATATAATAGTTCACCTAGACTTGGTGAAGCAAAGTCTTCATGGGTTATTTATTGTGTCATCCTCGAATTGGCAAGATGGTCTTTAGAGTCGTTTAGAGAACATAGTTCCACCATGTTGGCTAATAAGGAGCCTAGAGCTTGAACCCAATCCAAGATGATAGCTTCTTCTTCTAGGCTAGCCTGATCCAACAAGTCAGCTCTCACCACCCTTTAATGTTTCTACATCAAATGTTTCGTCCTAAAATGATGTGCCCTCGATGTACGTCAATTATTCTCCTTGTATGGGCCAATCCCCTAGAGCCCAATGCTCATCGCACCTGCTTCTTCTCTGAAATCCTCTTCCCCCATTTCCATCTACCTTGTCAATGATCATGTCTATTTCCAAGGATGGGCAATGTGACCTCGTCATTGGACCAATCTTGAAATTACCCTTGGCAGATGTCAATCATGGTCTTGCAAGAAGGAGAGGATAGGCTAGTTCATCCTTAGTCATGTCCAAGACAACAAAGTTGTATAGGAAAGTGGCCCACCAAAATCTTCATTTGGAAACCTTTGACAACTCCTGTAGGCATCACCTTGCGTAGATCAGCCATTCATAATTGGAAATGTACATCGCTTGTCAAATTCAAACCAAGTTGTTGCATCATACCTTTGGGCATCATGTTCGGCTGCTCCACCAATCTAGAAAGACATCCTTTAGCTGCACCCCATTTAGTTCCACGATATTAGCCTAGGACTTTGTTCACATGTGAGGGCAGCATAAGCTGAGCCTTGGTCACCGTTGGTCCATCCTAGCCATCTCCTTCTTGAACTTTCCCCTTTTGTTAACCTCCGAGCATTCATTTCAATGTGATGGTCTAATGCTTGATTGTGGAGACAACCCACATAGTTATCTTAGGGTGATAATGGGTCGGAATTCCATTAAATCCTCCATCACAAACTAAGGTGAGGTTTTGATACCTCATAATTCTAGTTTTTGTCCAAGATAAAGCTTGCTCGAGGTCTGGGGGAAAGATTGAAGTCTCTGGCCGTTGTTTCTTGTAAAGTTTAGTCCACTACCTTCTTCCTCCTTTCCCTTGCTAGGAATGAACATGTCCGTACAGTTGTTGGAAACATGGTGGAGAGGCCATGGATGAGGCAAGGACCACTGGGGGAAGAACACACTGGTGCAAAAGGCCCTATCGATATGCAAACAAAGATGGAGAATGTGGAATGTGCTAAAGCTATTGAAGGCACCGGCACAAATGTGGATGGAGAGAACATAGAAGTTGTGGAAGTCACTGAGGATGCAAGAGCTATGGGGAACAACAGAGATGGAATAAAAGGCATGTATAATGTGTAAGCAGTAGGAAAGAACGAAGACAGTGGGAAAGGTATAATAGATGAGAGAGGAGGTGGAATAGTTATGGACTGTACAAGCAACATGACAGAAGCAGGATAAGAACCGAGGGGTGCAATGGGTGTTAAAGCTAGAAATGGCAGAAAACTTAGGTGTGGATAATAGACGAGATAGCAGCCGCACTGATTTGCAATGTTAAATCAAGTGGTAAAGTGGTCACCAATCCCAACAAAGCTCATGCTGATGATGATATGGCTACAAGAGAGGAGGGGATGTCCTCTTGACCCTTGTGAGCTTTAAATGAAGCCTCGCCCTCGTTGCCTTCCTCCCCCACTTACTCTTCGTTTTGCACTTATTTCCCCTCAAGGTCCCAACTTGGATCCAACCTCCACAGATCCTGTTGGTCCAAGTCAATGAGAGCTTCAATGAAGTTGGTAGCTCTAGCAATCGCTCCAATGGGTTCACTTTGTGCTCCACTTGAGGACGTCCCAAACTTTCATTGCATGTAATGCTCAAGAAGCGTTCTCTCCACTCTCCTCAAGTACTTTCTAGTTCTCTCACTCGCTCCCTAAGGTTGCCAAAAATGCTCAGCATAAGATCATGACTCGAGGACACTACTTTACTCTTTGCTCCTAAACACCAAAAGCGATTGCCATTAAATGTCTGAAGAGAGGTCCACTCTCACCGATGGTATTACCGGAGACAATAGGCCACTAGTGAGAGGTCCAAGAAGTGTGTAGATTGTGGATGTTGATGCAATACTACTTGGAGAAATCATAGCCAAAGAGTGTGTGTGATGTGTTGTACTAGGAGATCTACTAGTGGTTCATGTGTACATGCCACGTGTCACCTTGGGAGTTATCCCATATGCACTTGGTACTAGAGTGTGTGTGTCTAGCGTATAAAGGCTTGTACTCCACTTGTCGTATCATACCTGATGAATGAATGAACGCCTTTCACTATGTCTTCATTTGAGTATCATCTCTCTCTCTCTCTCTCTCTCTCTCTCTCTCTTCACCATGTTTCCTTCATGGTATCAAAGCAAGACAGTCCTGCCTAATCCGCCCTGCCACATCATCATCCTCTTTAGCCCTAACCCTAACTCTGTTCAAACGCCTCCTTTGCTGTCTCCTCCTAGCTGGTTCCATTCGCCTCTAGCCACCTTCTTCTCTCAGCCATTTGTATATGCTTAGAGCATCTCAACAACCAGCCACCTCTATTCGGGATCTCTTGGAGCTATAGGCGTTCTTGGCGGCCTGTTAGCTGACTGGTCAACACAGTCTTCAAGGCTCGCGTGCACGTGTGGTTACCCGAGGACTCTATGCAGCCTTTCATCGCTGACTTTAGGGTTTTATGTGCTCCTGCTGCATAGCCGACTACGTGTGAGCATTCTTTGCAACAGTTCGAGGTGTTTGAAGGCAGATCCGAGCTATTTCTAGCCCTCTAGCATACATATACCAGCCGACTTGGAGTCTAGTGACACGCATTTGCATTTCGGAACTGTCCTGCTGAGCCGCCTTGCACATTTCGGACCTGCTGCAGCACTTCGAGCAGTTACAACGACCACAAGTTCTCCCTTTCTGGTTCACTTCTGCATTTCGAGCATTTCTTGCTGCATTTTGATTAGGGCTCGCATTTGGAGCACCAGCAGCTACCTATCTCTTCCCACTTGCACACCTAGAGTCTACTGTTGCATCTCAGCTTGCTGCAGAAGCCTACAAGAACACCTAATTACCGACCTTCTACTAACAGATTCTCTAGTTGGAATGAAGTGAGCCATCTTGGTAAGACGATCAACGACCACAAGGATAGAATCATATCCACCTTGTGTCGTAGGCAGCCCTACAAAAAAGTCCATGGAAATGCTCTCCCACTTACCTAGTGGTATCTCCAAGGGCTGTAAAAGTCCGGGTGGCTTCACCCGTTCTGCCTTACTTACCTGACACGAAAAACAACGTGTCACATATTCATGAATATGCTTTTTCATCTTTGGCCAAAAGAAATCTCGCTTCACGAGATCATATGTCTTCTCGACTCCTGGATGTCCCGCACATGGGCTATCCTGGCATTGTCGAATGACTCTCTGCATGAGATCATTCTGATTAGGTACTACTACCTTGCCATTTCTTTTCAGCATAACCATCCCTTAATGGCATATCTTGCATAAGTTTGGCCTTTTCTGGATGCAAGGTCATCTTTTTCCCCGAGTTTTAACATATGAGCCTTAGGCCATAGGCTCTGGACAAACTCGTCCACCTTTTGAGTTTATCTAATCTCGGCCATTAGAGCACTCTCTGACACCATGAAACTCATGTTATCCATAATGCGTGACAACGCATCAGCAACTTTATTATCCTTCCCTCTTCGGTACCGAATCGTCAAATTAAACTCCTGCATGAGTCTGCCCACCTAGCTTGGCGGCCTCTCAAGTCAAAAATGTTTCAAAGTATCATGATCAACATCCACATAAAACTCTGATCCATACAAATAATGTCTCCATGTTTTCAAAGCATGGACAACAGCATACAACTATAATTCATGAGTTGGCCAATTTCGTTGAGAGGGAGAAAGCTTCTTGCTTTCAAAGGCTATTAGCCTTCCCTCTTGGAGGAGAACTGCTCCTACCGCAATGCTACTTGCATCGGTTTGAAGGAACAACGGTTTCTGGGGATCAACTATTTTTAACACCGGTCCTGTGGCCACAACTTGTTTTATAGTGTTAAAACTTTCATGTTGATTCTGTCCCCATATAAAAGGTACTTTATCTGAGGTCAGATCAGTCAATGGCGATACTATTTCGGAATATCCTTTGATATGCCTTCGATAAAATTGGACAAATCCCAAGAATGATCGCAAAGCGGACAAACTCTAAGGGATTGGCTAAGTCAGTATCGCAGCCACTTTCTTTGGATCCATTTCTACCCCCTCTGGAGTAATTATGAATCCTAAATATTCAAGTCTTACCATACACAGTATAGTTTTCTTTTTATTTACATAAAGACTGGCTTTCCTCAAAGTACTGAACACTATTCTTAAGTGTTCGTGATGCTCAGTAATACTTTTACTGAATACCAGAATATCGTCAATAAAATGTACTACAAACTTTCCGATATACGGACGTAGTAAATCGTTCATAAGCATGACAAATGTAGCTGGAGCATTGGTAAGTCCAAAGGGCATTACCAAAAACTCATAATCACCAAACCTGCTTCTAAAAGCGGTTTTATGCACATCCTCAGCTCTAATACGGATCTGATTGTAGCCACACTTAAGATCTATCTTACTGAAAATTACGGCCCCATGTAATGCATCTAGCAAATCATCGATCCGAGCAGATGATACTTTTCGTCTCTGTATAGATTACAGAGCATTGAATAATATCACTACTAAGCACACGTATCCGATGGCTCGGTTCGATGATTTGCTAAATGCATTACATGGGGCAGTAATTTTCAGTAAGATAAATCTTAAGTGTGGCTACCATCAGATCTATATTAGAGCCGAGGATGTGCATAAAACCGCTTTTAGAAGCAGGTTTGGTGATTATGAGTTTTTGGTAATGCCCTTTGGACTTACTAATGCTCCAGCTACATTCATCATCCTTATGAACGATTTACTACATCCGTATATCGGAAAGTTTGTAGTACATTTTATTGACAAAATTCCAGTATTCAGTAAAAGTATTACTGAGCATCACGAACACTTAAGAATAGTGTTCAGTACTTAAAGGAAAGCCAGTCTTTATGTAAATAAAAAGAAAACTATACTGTGTATGGTACGACTTGAATATTTAGGATTCATAATTACTCCAGAGGGGGTAGAAATGGATCCAAAGAAAGTGGCTGCGATCCTGACTTGGCCAATCCCTCAGAGTTTGACCGCTTTGCGATCATTCTTAGGATTTGTCCAATTTTATCGAAGGCATATCAAAGGATATTCCGAAATAGTATCCCCATTGACTGATCTGTCCTCAGATAAAGTACCTTTTATATGGGGACAGAATCAACATGAAAGTTTTAACACCATAAAACAAGCTGTGGTCACAGGACCGATGTTAAAAATAGTTGATCCCCAAAAACCGTTGTTCCTTGAAACCGATGCAAGTGGCATTGCGGTAGGAGCAGTTCTCCTCTAAGAGGGAAGGCCAGTAGTCTTTGAAAGCAAGAAGCTTTCTGCCTCTCAACGAAATTGGCCAACTCATGAATTAGAGTTGTATGCTGTTGTCCATGCTTTGAACACATGGAGACATTATTTGTATGGATCAGAGTTTTATGTGGATGTTGATCATAATACTCTGAAACATTTTTGTAAACAACCTGACTTGAGAGGCTACCAAGCTAGGTGGACGGAACTCATGCAGGAGTTTAATTTGATGATTCGGTACCGAAGAGGGAAGGATAATAAAGTTGCTGATGCGTTGTCACGCATTATGGATAACATGAGTTCCATGGTGTTAGAGAGTGCTCTAATGGCCGCGATTAGATAAACTCAAAAGGTGGATGAGTTTGTCTAGAGCCTATGGCCTAAGGCTCATATGTTAAAACCCGGGGAAAGGATGACTTGGCATCCAGAAAAGGCCAAACTTATGCAAGATATGCCATTAAGGGATGGTATGCTGAAAAGAAATGGCAAGGTAGTAGTACCTAATCAGAATGATCTCAGGCAGAGAGTCATTCAACAATGCCATGATAGCCCATGTGCGGGACATCCAGGAGTCGAGAAGACATATGATCTTGTGAAGCGAGATTTCTTTTGGCCAAAGATGAACAAGCATATTCATGAATATGTGACACGTTGTCTTTCATGTCAGGTAAGTAAGGCGAAACGGGTGAAGCCACCCGGACTTTTATAGCCCTTGGAGATACCACTAAGTAAGTGGGAGAGCATTTCCATGGACTTTATCGTAGGGCTGCCTACTACACAAGGTGGATATGATTCTATCCTTGTGGTGGTTGATCGTCTTACCAAGATGGCTCACTTCATTCGAACTAGAGAATCTGTTAGTGCCCCGCAAGTGGCGGATTTGTTTATTAGACATATATTTCCTCTGCATGGATTACCCATATCCATAGTGCCAAACAGAGATGTCAAATTTACCGGTCATTTTTGGACTGCGGTATTTGAAACACTAAGGATTGAGTTGGGAATGAGTAGTGGGGAACATCAAGAAACGGATGGTCAGACAGAAGGAATCAACCAAATTTTAGAGGATATGCTTAGAGCATATGTGTCATTGAGGCAACATACATGGAACAAGTGGTTGCCATTGTTAGAGTTTGCCTAAAATGATAGAAAACATTCCTCTATAGGGTTCAATCCGTTTGAACTGAACTATGATTATAGGCCAACGAACCCAACTATAGCTGAAATACCTCAGAAAGTGCCTAGTGCCGCGAACTTTGTGATTCAGATGCGGGAGATGCTAGCACCTGCGAGAGCTAACATCCGCCAAGGTATGCCGATGAAAACCGATCCGCTAGAGAATTTAAGGAATGAGAAAAAGTTTTTGTCAGAGTTCCTTCACACTGTCTTTGACTGCAGGAGAGTGTGCTAAGTTATCACCTCGATATTGTGGGCCATGGTTAATTCTAAAAAGAATAGGCAAGGTAGCCTATAAATTAGAATTACCGCAGGGGTGTAAGGTGCACCCAGTGTTTCATGTTTCTCGTTTGAAGACATTTTTGCATACAGGTGACTCACTAATCGAAGGTGTTGTTTTGTTTCAGGAGATAGAGGATAATGCAAGACGCAAACCAACAGGAATCCTGGACCGAGGAACAATGCAAGTGCGCAATCAGAAGATACCCACGGTGTTGGTTGCATGGCATGTTCCACCTGTATCAGAAGCTACCTGGGAATCCGTATACCAGTTACGGAGAGTATTCCCAAATTTCATCATCGAGGACGCTGATGCTTTAAGAGGGAAGGAATGTTATGCTCTAGCCGAGATAGCATGACCTCGGAAAGATCGGTGGGCATTTCCCCTTAGATGACTGACTTTTGTAATATTTTATGTGCGTAAATGAAATAGTGAAGGGAAGTAACTACCAAGGTCCTAGGGGAGGGTGTATTGGCATCGACTAGGTGGTTCTACGTGCTCAGGCCTAGGTGCACCTAAATGTGTGAGAATGCCAAGGGGAAAATGTTTTAATTGTGCCCCAAGAGAGGGGTAAATGGTATACCAAGCTAAAGGTCTAAAACGATGACATGTGGCAGAAGGGAACCATCTAGGGAATTGTGGGCTTGTGGATAGGCATGAAGGAATGTAATTACGTATCTTTGTGTGCATGCAATCCATGAGAGAGACTGGGAGGAAAAATACGATGTCATCGCCTGTGATTGCCCGTGATTCGACGAAAGGAACAAATAGTAGTAAATAGTGTTTCATTCTACACATGGAGCCTCATCCTCGTGGTGACGACCGATCCGCAAAACCCACAGCTTGGGATGAGAAGAATGACAAGGCACTCGCAATTATTGGTTTGAGGCTGGCTAACAATCTACTTCATCATCTTGACCTCAATAGTTCAACCAAGAAGACATGGGACAAGCTTCAGCATCTTTTCGCCACATCTACTAGACCTAAGGAGCAAGCTTTATCTGCAATATTAACGGTCTATGCCTCTCTGAGATGGTAGATGATATTTAGTGCTACTAGACCTTTTGTGTTGAGTCAATAAAGGTTCTCAGCCTTTAGTAGTCCCTCTAAAATGAATGTATTTGAAGTCAATATGGGTATTCTGCCATGGGTATTGTCTGTTACTTTGGTATGATTGTTTTGACCACCCAGTTCAAAGTAAGAGGGGGTGACGAGTGATAGTCTACCCTTGTCAGTCGCAAGCTGACTGGGAAGTCACTATCACACGGGAGGTGTTGGATAGTTGGACTTGCTCTTTGCAGTATTGCGGTGAAGGGGGGATCAATCTACTCCTGACGTGTTGGGTCTCACACTCTTTTCTCTGAAGAGGGGTGTTGGAGAAATCATAGCCAAAGAGTGTGTGTGATGTGTTGTACTAGGAGATCTAGTAGTGGTTCATGTGTGAGTGCCATGTGTCATCCCATGTGTCAGCTTGGGAGTTATCCCATATGCATTTGGTACTAGAGTATGTGCCTAGACTATAAATTCTTGTACTTATCTTGTCATATCATACTCGATGAATGAATGAAAGCCTTTTCACTATGTCTTTAGTTGAGTCTCTCTCTCTCTCTCTCTCTCTCTCTTTGACTTCATACCCCTATTAGAGGATCGAGCTGCCCTGGTCACCTACTCACTACACAAGGCTGCCCTTCACGCTTTCCCTCACACCACCCCCTGGGACCGTACCCTGTAATAGCTGGCATGATGATGAGTGTAAGGCTTTACGCCGTCAGCTCATATTCAAAACCAAAAATAGTCTTCCGAGCAAACTAGAGATGTTACACGAGTATCGTCGACTGGTACACAGAAAGAAACTAGACTTTGTTCGTCGGAATGAGGAGTTACTCACCATTTTATTTAGTAACAACTCTAAGGACTTTTGGCGGAGGTTTCTAGAGGGACGGTCCCCCTCGCCACTCACTGACACTCAGGTCTGGTATGATTATGTGCGCACACTCTATGACATCCCAAATCAGCCAGTCCCTAACCTCTCACATATGCCACGTCCCCTATCCTGTCTCCTCTTCACTAGGGGGGAGTAAAGGATGCCGTAATGAAACTTCATAATGGCCGAGCGAAGGATCTTGAGGGACTATGCATTGAGTTCATTGCATATGGGATTAACCTCCTAACCCCGATCTTAGCAAAGCTCTTTAATGAAGCTGTGTTTGGGCTTCCCACACACCTGGACCATTAACACTATCTCACCCATCCACAAGGCAGGGGATCCCATGAGCCCGGAGAACTACAGGACCATTATGATTGGACATATCATGTCCAAGATTTATGCATCAATACTTGATTCCGAGGTCAGCAGATTTGCGGAGTATAAAGGACTTAGAGCAACAGGACAGGCCGGATTCTAGCGTGATCATGGAACCATGGACCACATTCTCATGCTCAGATGTATCATCGAGGAGACGAGGGCACGAAAGCAGAGGGTTTATTGTTGCTTTGTGGATTTCCGCAAGGCATTTAACACAGTTTTAAGAGCCCGCCTCATACGGTGCCTACAGGATTTGGGTCATGATCAGGAGATCATTTGGGTTATCATGGCACTTTACGAGAGAGCTTCAGGCAGAGTCCGGGCAGAATCTGGGTGGACAAACGAGATCATGAGCACTATCGGGGTCAAGCAAGGGTGTCCATTATCACCTACCTTGTTTGGCCTCTACATTGACGAGCTTGAGACAGTGATGCAAACATAGGGAGGAGTAGGTTGCTCTCTTGCGTGCACGCTGATCTGGATATTGCTTTACGCAAATGATGTGGCTCTCTTGTCTTTCTCAGCAAAGGGGCTCCAAAGACACCTTGACACACTACAGCCCTTTTCTGAGTCTCATGATTTGAAGGTCAACCTGGGTAAAAGCAAGGTTATGATCTTCAATACATCTCGAGCCGTTATGCTTAAGGAGTTCACATTTGATGGGTCACCTGTTGAGATAGTTCCATCACACACTTATCTTGGGCACCGGGGTTGTCTTTTCCGGACCCATCTTCACTATGAGACCCACGATGCAGGCACGATTGAGCAAAGGATATGCTTCATTGGCTAGACTAGAGAGATAGTGCTTCCGCTTGCACTTTCAGGATCCACGGACCAAGGGTTTGCTTTTTGACTCCTTGGTCTGTCCAGCGGGAATGTACGGCAGCCCATGTTGGGAGCCAGACTTGTCGGATACAGAGTGGGCCCGTGTAGAGCGGCCACAGGTTCTCATGTTATCATGGATGATTCATGGTGAGCCATCTGTTCCTCACCAAATCATTCAGGCTGAGTTTGGGTCACCCCCATTACAGCTAGATGTTGCATTTCAGGTCATCACGTATCTGTACCGGGTCAGGAAGTATGGGGATTACACCTCTGGGCGTAGCAGGCTACCTTGGCTAGCACTGTCCTCTTCTATGGCACTTGCAGCAGGAGGGGACCAGAGGTGCTGGTACGCACACATAGAGAGATGGTTTGAGCGACTAGGGCTCCACATGGATAGACTACCTCCCTTCCAATACAGCATGGATGCTCCGTTTTCTCCCCTCCTATTACACGAGGTCAACTAGGTTATCCGTGAGGATCTCTTACAGCTACACACATTTCGGACTTGGTTGGGACCGAGTGAACTCCCAGTGAAGCTTAGCTTCTACAGAGATCACTTCTTACATATCACAGCTGAGGGCTTCATTGACCCCCCAGGATACACGTAAATCTACTTACCCCACTCACTGAGGATCTCTATTGACCAGTTCCAGGTCTCTTCACATAGACTTCGTATCGAGAGCGGCAGAGCAGAGTGACTACCCACGGAGAGGCGCATATGCACATTATGTGACATGCAGGAGGTTGAGACAGAGGAGCACTTCATCTTCATGTGTCCTGTTTACTATGAGATCCGAGGGAGTTTCTACTGCCTCTTCAAAGATAGCTATGGGATTTTGACCCGATTTCTATACTACCCAGACCAGCGATGTTTGGCAAGTTTCATTCATGAGGTACTCAAACACCGCTAGAGGATACTTCGAGCACAGAGACAGGAGCACACTTTTTCCTTAGTTGATCCCTCTTAGAGCTCTATCGTGGAGTTCTTTCAGCCAAATCACGTGGACCCCCACGAGACGAGGCCTCAACATGACCGTGACTCGGAGCCAGTGACCCGACAGCTCAGACACAGGGTTGACACACAGATCACACTTGGGGACATCTCCTCCCTTTTTAAAGTCGGAGCCCGACTGATAGGGGTCACGATAGCCCTGATTAGAAGCAGAGCTATGACCAAGAGACATGCCATGACTACACCTGTGAGTGGCCGATAGCACTCTATCGTCGATTTCATACCCCCATTGCCTCATCCACCCTGATGTCCTGATGATGATGATGATGATGATGATGATGATGAGTTTGATATATAGTCAACCACCGACATGACTATGTTGTACTAAGAACTTAGTACTACCATTCTGCATTTTTTATTGCATTTTGCATTGGTGTGGATGCTCATTTAGTAGCTCCACCACCACAGCTCGTTTGTACCAGGTTTTCATAGTCTCATAGACCCATCAGTCTTGTGAGGACTTTAATAAACTCTCTCTCTCTCTCTCTCTCTCTCTCTCTCTCTCTCTCTCTCCACTTATGACTTCATGGAGGATCCGGTCATACTCCCAGCATTTCACGATGATAGCCTCTGTCGGACTTCATCAGACTGCACAGTACAGCCCACAGATCAGGGACGTCAGTTACTGGAGCTCCTCACCTCGCACAGTATGGTCATTTATAACGGCTTGTCCAGGTGGCCACAGTCTTCCATGCCTACATTCTCTTCTGCTTTTGGCCGTGGTACTAGCGTGATCGACTACATCATAGGTCCCCCGACTCTAGTCCCTTCCATCCATAGCCTTACTGTTAGCCCCTTCATGCCCTCTGCCGACCATGCACTCATCCACTTTACTTTGACTAATGTCTCCCATGACCCACCCCCCCCTCGTTATCATGACCGCCAACCCTATTACGAGGTTCATTTCGACCACCAGTTCGATGATGTATATAGCCAGAACCTCAGCCGCCTACTCCGTCCTCATCTACTAGATGCTCTACCATCCACGCAGGACCGGTGGGAACTTGTACATACTTCACTCGTTTCTGCCGCTCACATGTCGTTCCCTGCCACATGTCATTCGTCTAGTCCCCCACCGGTTGGTCTTGTTCCTTGCAACGGTTGGTATGACGAGGAGTGTAAGGAACTCCGCAGGAAACTTCACCTTGAGACCAAGGAGAAGTCTCCCCTCCTTGCCGAAACCAAGAGAGACTACAAGTGGTTGGTTAGGCGCAAGAAACGCCAATTTCTAGCCCGGAATGAGGAGGAGCTGAGAAGCTTGCTTTTCAGCTGTGACTCCAAGGAATTCTGGAGAAAATTCCTCCGCTCGAAGTCTCAGAGCCCCCTCACAGATCCACGTGTCTGGTCTGCATACACTTCAGCTCTATACGATGTTCCAGATCAGCCAGCCATCGATTTATCCCATTCCCCTAGGCCAGCTTCATCTAGTCTCTTCACACCAGAGAGTGTCCGTGCAGCAGTCCACCGACTGAAGAACGGGAGAGCTAAGGATCATGATGGATTGCAAGCGGAGTATGTAATCCATGGGATTGATGCCTTAGATTTTGTTCTTTCCCGTCTCTTCAATGAGTCTGTTTGTACAGGCCTACCACAGTCCTGGTTAGGCAATACCATAGTACCTATCCACAAGTCGGGGGACCCTATGGAGCCATCGAATCACAGGACCATCATGATTGGCCACGTTATGGCCAAGATCTATGCATCAGTTTTGGAAAGCTGTATAAATGACCATGCCGAGATGACAGGACTCAGAGCCAGAGGGCAGGCTGGATTTCGCAGGGATCATTCGACACTTGACCACATCCTCACACTCAGGGCACTGGTAGAGGAGGCGAAGTCACGAAGGCAACGGCTTTATTGTTGCTTCGTGGACTTCAGGAAGGCATTTGACACAGTTCCGCGATTCAGATTGTTTCAGAGGATTCGCCAGATGGGCTTCAGTGGAGAGATACAGTGGGCTATCATGGCTTTGTATGAGAGGGTCACTGGTCGGGTTCGGACATGTGAGGGGCTCTCAGAGGAGGTATGCAGCACGATTGGGGTGAAGCAGGGTTGCCCGCTCTCTCCTACTCTCTTTGGATTATATATTGATGAGCTAGAATGTTTATACAGATGACAGGCGGTGTGGGCTCTACTCTCTCAGGATCCTCCATTCCTATCCTCCTGTATGCGGACGATGTGGTTCTCATTTCCTCTACTGCTCAGGGCCTCCAGGCACATATTGAGGCACTCCACAGGTTTTGCCAGGACAGGGGGTTGACCGTAAACCTTGGCAAGACCAAGGTTATGGTTTTCAACACCTCTGATCGTATTTATAGCACGGATGAGTTTTGCTTCACATATGACGGACAGCCCATTGAGCTTGTTAGAGAGTACACTTACTTGGGGGCAGTTTTCAGGGGACCGATTTTCACCATGACATATGCAGCACGAGATAGGATTAGTAAAGGGTATGCTTCGTTGGCTCATCTTGAGCGTCAGTGTTTTCAGTCCCACTTTCAGCATCCCGATACGAAATCCTTGCTTTTTGATACATTGGTGAGACCAGCTGCGATGTATGCAGCTCCTTTCTGGGCAGGAGACCTCGGCGCTGCAGATTGGAGACGAGTAGAGAGGTTACAGATCATCATGTTCTCTCGGCTCATTAGGGCCAAGGCTACAGTTCCGCACGAGATCATGCTAGCAGAGTTTGGAGCTACTCCCCTTGCATTGGATGCAGCGTTTCAGTCGGTCATGTATTTGCATAGGGTTAGGGAGTTTAGAGACTCAGCAGCAGGCAGAGCTCGGTTGCCATGGTTAGCACTTGCATCTTCTATGGAGTTGGCACGATCTGGGGCCCGATACTGCTGGTACTTCAGACTCACTAGGTGGCTCACATCTCTTGGACTAGACATGGATAGACTGCCTCCCTTCCGATACAGCATAGATGCCCCTCGAGTTGACTCGCCACGAGCTTAGCCAGGTCACGAGAGCAGACTTGCTGCAGCTTCATACGTATCGCACTTGGATTTATCCCACGCAGCTTCCGACGAAGATGGCCACATATCGTGACCACTTCCTTCGGATCTCAGAGGATGGATTTGTCATTCCACCAGGCTATACAGGTATCCACATGTCCCACTCACTGAGGATTGCCCTTGGCCAGCTTAGAGTCTCCTCGCATCAGCTCGAGATAGAGGCTGGTAGGATGCGACGCATGGAGGATGGACGGCGACCAGGCCGAGAGACCAGGATCTGCCCTTGTTGCACCATGGGAGAGGTGGAGTCAGAGGAGCACTTCATTTGCAGATGCCCGCTATATTATGAGCTCAGAGGTAGATTCCACTGTCTCTTCACGGATGGCTTTGGACCTCTCTCACGAGTGATGGACTACGAGGATCAGCATTGCCTAGCTCTTTATGTCAGGGAGGCCACTATGCTTCGACAAGACTACCTCAGAGACCATCAGCACAGACCGGAGCGTGATAGAGCCCAGCCTGATAGAGCTCAGGCACACGCTATACCAGAGGACAGAGACCACGAGGAGCACGAGGAGGTCAAAGCTCACACAGGACACATGCCTCCACCCTGTGGATGTACATATGAGATGGTTTGTAGACGCCGCAGGATCTTGGTACATAGGGGACGTACTCGTCGCTTCATCTCCAGACGATCCAGGATGATGGCAGCTTTTCGGAGGAGACTTACTCATGGAGATCTCGCCCCACCAGCCGCTCACCTCACCTTTGCTCAGATTTGTACTCTCATAGCAGGAGGCAGAGTCGATGGGCAGGATTTCCAGTATTATTTTGGTTCTCAGACTCCGTGACACCTGGGCTTGTATCTTTGCATTGGCATATTGTACTCATCCCCCCATTTTGCACCCAGGGGCGGTTTCCTTGCATCTAGTTTACTTTGTATTTAGGCTCAGATTTGACATTATGTACTTTCACTTGCATTGTATTGCGTAGCACTTAGATGATATTCGACAATGCCTCTTCTTTGTGGCACGTTGATTTTGTGCTATCTTGTATGCAGAGTTCTTGATGTCCCATGGGCCCATTTTGGCCTTTAGTGGACAATAATACACTTTCTTTCTTTCTTTCTTTCCACCATGTTTCCTTCAGCTTTGTCATAGATTACGGTGCAATTGATCACACTGTGATGGTGCAACTATGGAACGGTTACGATGCTGACTGTGGTGTAGATGATGGTGCAAGTACAAAATGAAACAAAAAATTAAGATGGATTGAACACAAGAAAATGCTTCTAAGAAGCAGAACAAGGATGCACATGCTAGAGCAAAACAGAATAAGAAATGGACTTGCCACAATGACCAAAGTACACAGGTCCACTTCTCGAATGGTATAAAGATCACTCACCAAGAATCGGATGATCTCGTAGCTCAAGCATCTCTCCTCTCACATTCTCCTCTCTTCTCTCTATGAATGATCGCCCTCTCCTCTTTCTCCGCTATCCTCACCTACTCTCCTTACCTCATCCCGATAAATTGGCAACCTTTTCTATTCAAAGCCCTGATCCTTCTCCCCTCCATTGATAGATGTCCCTACTCTTTGAAACCCTATCTTCAAGTCATTACCCACTCGCTTGCTCCTTGATGCCTCTCAACTATGCAATGATAGGAGACTTCACCACAATTAGGTCTTGCTTTGGTTTTTGCACTCGCACCAACTCCTTGGTGGTGTCATAACTCCTCCATGTGGAGGACAGCATCCCTCGGTCTCAGTCCTCTTCGGCGTCGATCAGTTGGGGTGCGACAATTGGTTGGACCCAATTCATGGAATCTTCCATCATCCTGGGCTGGAGACCACTTGTTTCCACATTGGGCCATTGTTCTGCATCACCAAGATCATCACGAAAGTTCTGGGACCAGAACTATGCTCTTCATAGGTCTGGTCTGGTCATTGGCTTGGCCAATTTTGGTCATAAGCATGAATCTAGTCCGCTCATCATCAGCACGGATCAAGTCTGATCAACAATCACATTTGAGAGCCAGCCACTTGCCCAACAGATCATCAGTAGTAGAGGTGACATTTCCCCTGAAGTGAAAGAGGGTACCTAGGACTGTATCTTCTTTTCTAATGAAGAATTGCTTCCTTCTTCTATCCACACTCATGAATCCCTCATTTCCAAAAAGCTTCCTCAACTTGAGGGATTCATGAGTGTGAATCCACACTCATGAATCCCTCATTTCCAAATGCACACTTGAGGGTTACCCCCGAGTGTTAACTATTGCAAGCAGAAAGGACTAGTGGAAGATCCACTCTTCACATATATTATAAAGCACTATGCTACCCTCACGCATTCAAGATTTGAATCATTAGACATACGACAGAGAATTAAACCAGTACACAATCATCTAATTGAACGTTCACACAGAGTTCACATAATCTCGACACACTCTCAAGAAAGATAGCAAACTATGATAACGTTTATTTCAAAGGACTCGACTTTGTTGCTGCTAATACATCAAGTGCAAAGACACAACTAAGGACCCTAATGACTCAACTCACTAGCTGCTTCCCTGCATGACAAAACTACAAGCAGGGAGACCTGATCACGACCCTCATCAAGACCATTATGGACAAAGAGAGTAACTTCATCTGCTCTCCTGTACTTTGTAGAAGCATCACGCCGCCTTGAACACCTACGCGTCCTGAAGCATCTCCACGTTGCCGCCATGCAACAGAACCGCCTCTTCTCTCCAATCACCTTTCACCTAATGCATGGTCCAATCCAAATGAGCTAACGAGCAAGTATTCACCAATTACATCACGCATTTTTCACCCCATCAAGCCTTAGAGCAAACACGTAACCCCATGAGTGTGTGAATCTCCCAACACCCAGTCCACTACAAAGATTAGCTGCCTCATTACATAGAGACAAAGCTAGATCTAGTAGTTCCACCCAAACCAGGGCCAATCTTGATCTTTCTTGTCGGCCAAAAATTTACGAAAGCAACTCTCTAAATACGTAAGTGGGTTTTTCATGGTCCACAACCTTGATGTGACTTTTGGGGCCATCTCTGCAATCTAAAACAAGAAGACATAATATCCTTTCCTCAAAATTCATGACCACCAAACCCTTTCCAACTGGAAAATCCTCACCCATGACTCAAGAGCTGCAGCTGGAGGACTTGCACCAGGAAGGAACCAAATCAAAAGTGCATTCTGAGCCAGGCTACTCAATCCGCATGTAGTTCATCATCAAGAAAAATGGTCGTGTACCTATTTCAAATGGGCCAATCATTCCTCTAGAAGGATGCTCGCTTCTTGTAAGCCTTGCTCCTGAGCCAAAAGGGACCCTTGACGCAGCGTGCAAGGGAGCTTCTCCTTGATTATCGATTTCAATTCCTTGGTTGTCGGGGTCAATAACTTATGTGTAGCACTTCGTCCTACTCCAAGGAGAATGGAGGCCAAGGGGGTGGGGGAAGGGGTAAAGACGGGGACCCCTTGACTACGTGTCCTCTGTTCTAGATTTTCACCTTCGGACCTTCCTCATTTATGAGATATAGACAAACATCATTTCTACGGGTATTATGATGGAATTACCTAGGGCACAGAGGGAACATGACTCTACGTGGGTGATTGTGATTGATTTTCCAAAATAAACCATTTTATTACAACCAAAGCAAAAGTGGAAACATCCAGGAGCATTTACATGCGCTAGCTAGTATTGTTAGTGACCACGATAGTAAATTTCATACTACTCAAAATACGAATATTTCACATCATAGTGCAAAGCATCTACCCATTTTAGAATTTGCATATAATATTTTACAATGGTGATATATAAATTTCAACCAAGAGCACCAATCGTAATGGGACTCAAAAAGAGAAGGTTTAGGCAACTACTTATTTTCTAAAAGACATGAATTGAATGCTTAAGATAGCTAAAGATAGCATCGAAAGGGCTCAAAGAGCAAGAAGTTATGTAGATCCACACGATAGAAAGTTGGAATTCACAAAAGCAAGAAGGTTTGTGTTAAAGTGTTAGAGTCTTCAAAAACGCTGAAAATGGATAAATGTCTCCTTAATATTGCCAACTATTCCTAATACTTGAGACAATTGGAAAACTTGCTTACAAAGTAGCTCTACCAAAAGGATATAGAGTACATCTAGATTTTCATGTAAGTAGATTAAAAAGAAAACTAGGTGACGAGGATAACCTACTTAGTGAAGAAGTTCTAGTTGAACGTATTGAAACACCATCTTTACCACACGAACCAGAAAGAATTCTAGATAGGCAAGAAAAGACAACACGACATACTATATATGAGGAATGTCTAGTTAAGTGGAAAGATAGAGTAGGACAGATTTCAACATGAGAGAGGATAGGCAATCTCCAAAGGAGCTTTCGATATTTTGTCTTCAAAGATATATATGTTCTTTATAACACTAGAATATTTCTAATCTTACAGATCGAAGTTTTTATAAAAAAGCAAAAGAATGAAGGAGAAAGGAAAACGAGACGGGGGGAGATTGTAAGCCGCTTTAAAAAAAATTAAGACTAAATGAGAAAAACAAAAACAAATACAACTTAATAAGCAAAGTTACGCTTATGTTCTCATTAGTACCCAAGCATAAGCTGCCATTTGGGTTCAAATATTCCAGAATTGCCTGGAACAGGGAACATTTCTTAAGCGAAGGAATACAATGTCAATGTAATATTGGTGTTACAATTACAAGCCATGGTAAAGGCAAGAAACCCAATGCTTGCCTTGGTGGGAATAGAGGGTTCTAGGGCTATTCTAGGCCTACGCAATGAGTTAAGGTGCATAAGGAAGGCCCAAAGAGGACATAAATCCATTAAAGTCCAAGCATAGGACACGTGGCACTTCAAGGAGAACCCGCATGCCAAGCACTTGGCTAAGTGTGACGATTCCAAAGAGTTGATGAGGAAGAAAGGCATTTTGTGGAAGAGGCCACGCGGATGCCATGGATCCAATCTTTATAAACCTCAGTAATAGATGATAAAGTACAAGCCCATATCCTGGAAAGATAATCTGCCACAATATTTTCTTTGCCCATCTTGTAATCTATGTCAAAGTCATAGTTTTGCACAATGGATAGCCGTCTCCTTTGCTTGGGTGATAGAGAAGACTGAGATAGAAAATATCTGAGAGTCTTATGATCAGTCTTGACCTTGAAATGACTGCCATAAATGTAGTGGTGCCACTTTTTGATTGCATGAAGTATTGCCAACAGCTCTTGGTCATAAATGTGGAAACTTGACTCCTTGTCATCCAAATTCTGACTTTCAAAGGCAATAACTCCATGACTCTGCTTTAGGAAAGCTCCAATGCCCCTTTCGCTAGCATCAGCCTCAATTATAAAAGGTTGAGAGAAATCGGGACATACCAAGATAGGTGCTGAAGTTAATGCCTCCTTTAATGCTTCAAAGCTCTTATTGGCATTGTCAGACCATTGGAAAGCATTCTTTTTTAGAAGATCAGTGAGGGGAGCTGCCAATTTGGCAAAATGCCTTATAAATCTTCTATAAAATGATGCCAGACCAAGGAAACCTCTCAACTGGGTGATATTCTGAGGTATAGGCCAATCCTTTACACACTTTACCTTGCTGGGATCCACCTTAATGCCACTACTGCTGACAATATGGCCCAAATAGTCCACTTCTTAAGCCATGAAAATGCATTTACTTGATTTGGCATTCAACTGGTGTGTCCTCAATACTTCCAATACTTGCTGGACATGCAATAAATGCTCTTCTTTTGTTTTGATGTAGATCAATATAATCAAAGAATACCAACACAAATTTATAGAGGAAAGGCTGCAATACCTTGTTCATTAGGGGCTGGAAAGTTGCAAGTGCATTGGTTAGACCACATGCCATCACTTTGAATAGATAAAGCCCACGTTCTGTCCTAAAGGCAGTTTTATGTTCATCTCCTCCTTCATCCTTATTTGATGATAACCTGACCTTAAGTCAATCTTTGTGAAGTGCTTTGCCCCTCTAAGCTCGTCCAGTAGATCATCAATTCTAGGGATAGGAAACCTATTCTTAATTGTCATTTTGTTCAAATCCCTGTAATCAATACACATTTTAAATGAGCCATCCTTCTTCTTAACCAATAACACAAGAGAGGCAAAGGGTGACTGACTGTGTGTGATAAATTCCTTGTCAAGAAGTTCCTTTATTTGCCTTGCCACCTCTTGCCTTTCAACTCTAGAAAGTCTGTATGGAGCTTTGTTGATTGGCTTAGATCCTGGCTCCAACACAATTGCATGATCCACATCTCTCATGGGAGGGAGATGGTTGGGAAGATCAGCAAATACATCAGAGTATTGCTGTAATAGGGACTGCATGTCTTTATCCTCCACCAACAACCCATTACCCTCTTGAGACTTGGTCAACTGAATAGCATAGACTCCACAAACACTTTTGAGGTCTCTGGCCATTCTTCTTGCAGAAATTAAGGACAATTTAGGAGATTGGTGACCCATCAAAGTGATGTGCCTACCTTCATGCATAAACTTCATATACAGCCTATTAAGGTCCATAGAGAATTCTCCCAAGGTTCTCAACCATTCACAACCAAGGACAATGTCAATAGGTCCCATTTCCAAGACAAATAGATCTCCATGAAAAGTATAGTCTTGAGAAAGTTGCACTTGAACAGCCTGACAATATTGCTTACTGTGGGAATGCTGACCATTAGCCACCTCAACTTTGATCCCATGATCCAAAGTGGATGGGCATAACCTCACTCTTTGAAGTGTCTTTGCATTAATGAGATTATGAGTGCTCCCACTGTCAACCAAAATGTGGACTGGTCTGTTATTGATTGTTCCTTTTAACCTAAGGGTTTAAGAGCCCTTGCACTGTGCAGCCCATAAAAACATCAAGAGATATGCTGTACACAACTGATTGTGTATCCCAATACACTTCATCATCATCAACAGCATCATTTCCATTAGAATTTCTGATCTCATCCTCATAACCTTCAACAACTTCAATGTTCCATTGTCTAGATCTATTTGGGCACCTTGGCAAACTATCATCCATAAGCATGGTGTCAAACATGGATAGCCCACCTAGATCAAAGGGAAAGGTAGTTTCCTTTTTGGAACTATGATCCTCATCATCATCAAGACCTTCATTCACACAGTCCTGGTATTCATGAAAGTCAGATTCTGCTGCAGAAGTATTAGGAGATAAATCCTCATCAATCTCTAGAATCAAGCTCAACTTTGCTCCTATTTTTGCTTTGCACACATTCCTATGTTCAGGGGTCCACTTCTCACCACAAAGGTAGCACAAATTCTTCTTCCTCCTGTCATCAATAATTGCTTGAGATAACTGCTTAACCAACTTGTTTCTTTTATCACACAGATCATCCTTTGGAGTGGGTTTAAAGGATGGCTTTACATCTATAGCCTTGTAAGCCTTAGGTTGTCCCATGCCACTACCATACACTGTGGGGAACCTAGAAATAGAAGGAGTTGTAGCAGGTGCAGGAAGTTTGTTTTCATCATTGGAAACCCCTTTGACCATAGGCTTAGTTCCAAAGTGACCAATACCCAAAGTCTTCTCCTTCCAATTGTATTTGGGTTCATAAAGCTCTACCAACTGTATAGCCTCTTTAAGAGAATTGGGCTCTTGAGCTGCAACATCTGAAGCAATACTAGGATGCAAACCTTGGATGAACTTGAGCATTCTAACTCTTTCATCAATACCATGAACAAACAGAGCCAATTTCCAAAACTGTTTGATATAATTTTTCACTCACCCTTGCTGAGTAAGATCGTACCACTTACAAATATATTGATCTCTAGTAAAAGGAGATATAAAAGTTTTAAGCATTTCAGCCTTGAATTCATCCCAAGCATTAAAAGTTAACCCTTCTTGCTGTAGATGCCTCCACCAAGAGTTGGCATAATCTTCAAGATGAAGAACAGCAAATCTGATTTTACCTTGATCACCCTTTATAGAAGAAGTAGTCATCCATCCTGCTGAGCCATTCCTCCAATTCCTCAACAGAGGTAGAATCACCTTTGAACTTAGGAAGTATAATCTTGTCTTTCATATCTTTGTCTTGATGAACAGATCCTTTTGGTTCAATAGATTTAATTGTTTGTATATATTGCTGGAATGTCATTGCTGCCCTAAGGTCTACTGGTAGCAACTTATATTCATGGAATTTTTTACACAACTCTTCAGCTGCTGAACTGTTATTATTAGGAGTCTTACCATGTAATGAATCCTTATCCATATGAGCTGTAACTCCACTAGAGTGATAGGTCCTTCGGGCAAAAGCCATAAAACCAACCGGTTCAGTTACATGTATAGGATCATCATCATCATCATCAGAACCTGAGTCTCCATCAATTTGGGGATCCACAGGTCTCTTCCCATCATAAATTTGGCTTCTCTTGAACTGGTCAAACCTTTTATTAAAAGTGGCAGACATGTTCTGCATCCTTTGGTCAATCCTCTGATTATTGGTCTTAATCTCATTAGTTAACTCCTTGAACATCTATAGCATTAGGTCCATACAACTCTTTATAATCTGCTCCTAGTTAAGAGGTATTTGTACATGAGGAGTTGCTGCCAAATCCCCTTGAATATTGCTAACATGAGGATCATTGGGCTCAAAAACTACAGTCTAATCATCAATTGCTTCCCTCTCTGAGATGGAATCAAGGATTCCCATTGGCTGCTTACTAGCTTGACCCATAGACCTCTTTACACGCATCTTTAATGACTCGAATCAAGAGTAAATGCATTGTCTTAAGCCCTGATCAAGAATAGCTCAATTTCCAAGGAGTAGCAGACTGCTGCAAGGCTCCTTTTGCACACTGTGTAAACCAATCTGTATAGAGACCTATGTAGGTCTTTGAATTCTTTGGACAGCCAATTCCCTGTCAAAGCTATAGACAAAAGCAATGTTCGACAATATACTACTGTACCAAACTGTCATTGAACAATCGGGTCATTGTCCGCATCGGTGAACTCCAGGGTAATCCTCCTTCATTTGACATGAAGCTTTGTGGAGTGGTTCCAGCAGTTAGAACGACACCTCAGCAACAGCTACGAGTAATTACGAAGTCATATGTAGCCAGGTCATTTACTAGGCAGCGTAAGCGTCAATTCCAAACAAAGAAAATCGGGGAAGATTCCACGCAACAAACATGTATCTTGCTGGAACTTGGTGTGGGAGTTCCTAAAGCAGAGGCAACTCCTTGGGGAAAGGCAAATCCGAAACCAGAATGGTCAGCTCCTAGATCGTCGCAGATCTTCTTAGCCAGCAGTTGAATTTCTTCATAACTCCTCCATCCAAGCTCGAATTTCCACCGAACTATGAGGGCAGACATTGGAGCTTAGGGCGACCAGTTCAAGCCATATCTCACCTTATTTGGTGCAGCGAAGCAGCAGATTGTCAATTTCCTCACATTCTTGTGCCAGAGAGAAAAAACCCTCAATGTTAACTCAATCCTCCACCATTTCAGGATTCCCACACATAGAAATGATCAGGAAAGCAAGGGCTTTGTATTGATGCAAGAAGCCCCAAATTCCGAGCACTTTGAAAATCAAGTCAGAGCCTGCCATGTGGCAGCTCACAACAGAGAGCACTTCTAGCGCTGAATTTTTGCACAGAGGTAGGCCCTAGGCTCAAGAGTAGATGCTCCAAATTTCAAAGTGATTGGACAAAGAATTTCCCACAAATTCCCACGAAAAGTGCTCTGATACCAATGCAACAGGACTGCTCCTAATGAACAGTAAACACTACTAAGTTTAGTAGAATTTGCAGGAAAGTTGAAGTAGTGTTAGTACCTTATGTTAGGAAAAGGATAGGAGAGGAAGATCATGGGCTGGATCTTCAACAGGGACTTGTGAGGGGCTGCACAAGGACAGGAGGAAGTCAATCCTTTTTAGAATTCAGCTGAGTATTGAACTCTTGCTGTATATTCTATTTCAGTAATGAAGTACAAGTCATGAATGAATATGCCAAGTACAACTAGAGCCCTTATATAGGTATGGCCCAGGGAAGTACAAAGCAGTATTGCTTATGGGATTACCTCCTAGGATGCCACGTGGCAACTTATGGTATCCCCTAAAGAAAGGGGAAAAACACTTACAAGCCAATAAAGGCCTTTCCACTAACTTTAGCCTAGGTTTAGCCTAAGTAAAAAGTAACCCTCTGTTACAGAGGTCTCTTGAGCACTGATCCATGGTACAGCAATGTCCCTTGTGTAGAGTTTATGTACAAATCCTCTAAGCAAAAATATAATCTTGATCAACAATCAAGTCCACAATCCACCTTTGAGACACAAATTAGACAATGGGCATAACTTGAAAAACACAGTTCAAAGAAGTTACTACAGACATAAGCTAATTGTTCAAGGCCATTCCCTAATACTAACAGTCTGCCATTAAAACTTGGAAATTTGAATTTCGAAAAGTGGGTATGTTCTCTGCTCCAAGGCCATTAGCAAGGTTAAATTTTTAGTGTTTGTGCCTAAACACAAACCAACATGGTTGCCTTCTGCCTCACTCGTACATCCTTCTTTAGAACCTGCAAAATTTTAACATTAAACATATATACATAACTGCAAATTGCTCTTCAATGCTATAACATTTTCAAAATCTCCATAGAGACCACTTATTTCATTCCTCTACATAAGGTGTCTTCTTTGAATTGAGATCTCCCGTTTCACTGCTCGCCACCTATTAATAGACAAGCAATCCTACATAGGATGTTTTCTAAGCAAATAATGGCTAAAGATTTTTAAGCTTGGAAAAGCAAATAGATTGTGCTAAGCATCACTCCTACAAATGACACATTGTCTCTATGTAATATTTGTCTTCAAACTAAGTTATACGATTTCAAGACACTTACTGGCAGAACATTATAATAAAGATTGTGCTCAATGTCAAGTTGCAATCCTGTCTCCAAACATGTTGGACGATGAGTAGGAAAAACTTTCTTCAAGACATCTCCCAACTTGCGAGCATCCAGTGAATATCGGTAACCTCCATCGCCGTTGAGTCCAACCAAAACAACATTGACCTCAAAGGGGATTTGAAAGGGGACCTGCTAAAAACAAAGCGTCAAAGGCTGAATTGCACAAGAGCTAAAACAAATGAAAGAGTTATAAGCTGACAGGTTTAGAAAATCCTAGGGATATTTTACAACTATAATGTGCGCGCGCATGTGCAAACATGTATGTGCGCACATGCTTGTGTCCTCACCAATAAAATTGTGTGCATGTGCGTGTGTGTGTGTGGATATATACTGTGTAAAAACACAAAATCAAGACTTGTTCACCTATTTCAAGGAATACCAACATGATTCATAAATGCAAAAATTCGCAATGAGTGAATGTTCTTCAATAAAACCTCATAACAAGGATACCATCCCAAATTTCACAAATTGAAAATTTTTGTGTCTTACGATCCTATCTTTATCACTAGGCGTTCTTTCATTCAACTATCTTCCTATTAGAAAACACAACATATAAACCTACATTTAGAAACTTCTGGTTCATTCTAGGACTTGAACACCAATCTCATCTCCTACTCAAAAATTATTGGAAAATCGTGCATCAAGATCAACTAAGGTCTCAATTTCGAGTACCAATGCATGTGAAAAACTATAACTCAAAAGAGAACACCGAGAACAGATAATTGTACCCTTGCACTTAATTAGTTTCTCCACTCTCTGAACGTACGAACAATGGTCTATCAATTGTTTGCAAATATCAAAGGATAATCTCTCTTTAAAATTCACATGTATCCTCTACTCATCAGCATACTTTTTGCCCAAACATGCTTCAATAGTTCTAAAGGCACCTCCATCCACACTAAGCTACTCTTTGCTTACTAATTCTCACATCCACATCACAATGGAATTGGGCACGCCTATTTTAACATGGTATGATATCCATATTATGTTCGCATTACAAGAAATTATGTTTTTATTGTAACATGCAACACTTATCTGATCATGCAATCACAGCAAGACCTTGTTTATACCTTTAGCGAGGAATTAGTGTTATGCACCATAAGGAGAGAAAGGAGATGAGGGTAGAGAGAGAATAGAGACGACAACCGATTGGGTCCCTAAGATCATCCCACCCACTCAGTTAGTTCGACACCTTGCTTATCCTTTAGGCTGGGGACTTACTCGTCGACAGCAAATTGATTGGGTTCTAATCAAGCTCCGGAAAAAGCTTGAATATTGAAAATTGGCAACCTGGCCTTTACATGTTCGCCTCCAAATAGTGCAGTCCATTCTTGTGACGTACATTCAATTTTATTTGCCTTTGATCATGCTCACCAAGGCAAATCTTGATTCCTTTATGTCTGTCATTATGGATATCTTTTGGCGTTCCAAACATGGTAGAAAAAGTCTCATACTACTTTCGGTGCATCAAATTTGTTCCCCTAAAATGCATGGAGGATTGAATCTCACTAATATCCAGGTGCACATCCTTGCTCACAGGGGGAAAATGTTGCTGCCATTACTGAAAGCCTAAAGGTGATCAGCCCTGGGCTCTCATGATTCAATCTCTAGTCACACATATCAGTACTCCTACTTTTGGACATGTCTCACCTTGAATGGCATGGTCGACAATCTCTGATGGGTAACTCTTTGCGGGCTGAAAGCGTTCACTGATCAAAAGTTTTTCAGCCTCTGCTTGCTTTATAGGAGCCTCGTCGTTCGTACTTTATTTCTTTTATAGGGATCAATAATGTTGCAAATGTTATTCATGATGATGGCTCTATGCTTCCCTTTTCTCTGGCAATCACACAGTATGGTTTGGGTTCTCATTATCGTACTTTGTGGTAGCAAATCACTTGTATGCTTTCCCCTTTGGTTCCGATTCCCCCTTTGGAACTCCAGGATCGATTAGAGGATTGGACTTTGACTTCCCTTGGGTCCTCCTCTCGTCCTTTGAGCCTATCTCAGATTATTGTGCCTGCATTATACAAAATCCTTTTGCCTCAACCTTGGGTTTCAGAAAGGGGTAATTCTATTTGGCGAATGCATCAGGTGATGGAGAAAAAGACCGCAGCAACTTTGGACATACAAGGTTTCACTTCGGCAACAAGTTTTTTTATGGCAAGTGCTTTTGGTAATTTTTCCATCTGGACAGTTGCTGGCCCGTAGGCACATTGCTCCTGCTCTATGTCATCGGTGTCTGATTTCCCAAGAGACTATGCCTCATTTATTCTGACATTGCCCATCTTCTCGACAGTTTCTGGAGTCTCTTCGACGGAGGCTACGAGCGAGATTCCCAACTCTTCTCTTTGGGAAATTTTTATGGCTCTTTGGTTTTCATCCACAGTGACCGAAGTTTCATCTTTTCTTTGTTTGGGCTCGTTATTGGGCCCTTTGGACTTTATGGACAGACCGCAATTGTAAAGTCTTTAGTGATCCCAATTTTTCTTTATTTGCTTTCTTTAAGTGTTCTCTACAGCAATCTTTCTTTGATTGCTTGCAGACTCGCCAGATAGATCAGGATGTATATTTGGCTTTTACTGAGATCTTCAGTTGATGTATTTTCTAGCACCTCTTTTCTGAGGTGACTATTCTTGTGATATAATCAATCAAAGCTTTCACTATAATTAAAAAAATGTGTGTGTGTGTGTGTGTGTGTGTGTGTGTATGTGTGCAATACCAACTGTATATAGATCCAGAAATACAACCATAGCCAAGGGGGGATTGGAGAGGAGAAATGCCTCCAGGAACCTCCAATGTGAGACACCAAGAGTGGAGAAGAGAGGGCACATAAATAGGCCCCAATTAGTCTAGTCGGCCAACAGGGGCTGGCCATATGGATCGACTAGCAGGTCGCCTTGACCCGACCAGTAGGTCAATTGAGCCAACCCAACCAGGGTTAGGTTAGGTCATGTTGACCCAACAAATCAGGTGAGGGTAACCTGACCTGGTTGGGATCCCAAACTGGGCCCCAACTGAGCCCTGCCAACCAGCCTGGATTGCCACAATAGCCAGATTAACCAGGCCTCCACATGAGCAAGTTTATCCTATCCTCTCCAGGTGGGCATGCCCACAGTAAATCCCTCTCTCGCTATGAGATTCCAAACTCTAATAGACTCCATTTGACGACAACCCATCATGCTTAGAGTTAGGTCGCTCACAAAAACATATGTTAGAAGAATTTCTGAATGGAAGCTTGGTAGATGTGAGAGAAGTCAATCGTGCATGATGTTTTGCAAATAGGGGTTGTTAGTGAAGTCAATAGAGGACGCAAGTGTTGAACATACTCATAATTCATCGTTTGAGAAAACAGTCAAGTAAAATAGCCAATCTAGGATCAACTTGCAAGTTTTGCACAGCTGATTGATTAGTTTCAGTACAATATAGAGTGAAAGTTGATATGCACAAATAGGAGTGTGAGAATTCCATCAAGAGAGTCCAAAGACACGTGAGGAGAAGAAGCACCACCTGAAGTACCCGTGGGACATGTTGCAAGAAATGAAGGGCAAGATGGAATACATGAAAGTGAAAATGGAAGAGCTAACAAAAAGACTGAAGAAAATAAGGCCAAGGAGAAAAGGTCATTGTTGAAGACAGTTGGAAATCAAACAGTCACCTCCCCATCTGTGAGCCCCCATATGAAAGAGCAGCACATTGACTGGCATGTGTGCAGCAATCATGCAGCACACAGAAGAGTATCTGGCTGCATGGAAAAGCTTGGAGAAGAGTTCAAGCAGCCACAGTGCATGCAACCCTATCAGCAAATGCTGCAATGACATGTGGCAGCATCTCGAAGGTGCTCAGGACATGTATGGCCAGGGATTTGGACTGGAACAGACCCGGGATGCATCTGTCTGTCTGCATGGACTGTTTGGAGCAGATAGAGCATCTGACAGCAGCACAGGGTGACCAGGATGTCAGCATGGAGCTGGAGCAGAGGATCCAGGGCTACAGCAGGCTCAGAAAGATGGTGGAGTACAAGGAGGGAAATGCCGACTGATTGGCAGAGGTTCTGGGCTAGAAGAAGGTCTTGAACAGGCCCCAGAAAAGGGCAGATCTGCCTCAGCAGTGGCTGGCTGCCACATGGCTAGACCGGGCTGCATACTGGGCTGGTTCACAGACCAGCAGTCGGGTATTACAGACTGGAAAGTCTGCTGACTGGGTCGGCCAATTTGGGCCTGACCAGTCGGTTGATTTGGAGGGCATCTAGGCCTAAAAAAGGAGAGCTTTTGAGGCTCATTACTGCAGCACTCTAGCCAGTTTTGAGCCTTCATCTAGGAGGATTTGGAGCAGCAAAGAAAGAGGCTGAGAGCTGCAGACAAAGAGCTCAAAGGAGTCTTCATTCTAGGCTGTCTACCAGGGCAGCAAGGAGGACAATATCAAAGGGGGATCTTGTGCCTCATCATTGGCTGTGGTTCGTAGCAGCAGAGAGGCCAAGATTCCAGGTCATCACTGCCTTACTTCTGGCTGTCCAGGAGGACCAGCCTGAAGGTGTGTTTGTGGGCCACGACGACGAGGCCCACATAAGCTCATAGGGAGAACATAGGCCAAGTTTTTTGCGAGTGCCACAAAGGTAGGTTAAACAGTGATCTGTGTCTTCCAGGTCCACATCTAGCCAGCACTTTGCTGATAGAAGGGTGGCACAACTGCACATCCATCTCAGTACACATTAAGGAAAGAAGTTTTGGATTCCAAATATACCACTATATGATTCCTAGGCTACATAACTTCCCTGTGGGATTAGGTCCTTCCACTGCATTGTTTTGCTCTAACAAAGACTTGCTAAAACAACTGCCCTCAAATATAATGTCATCAATCAATAAGATAATAGATAAGAAGATGAAAATGGCAAGTCTAAATTGAAGGAAGATCAAGAAAGAACACAAAGAGCCTAAGAGTAGTAGGCTTAAATAAAGGAGAAAAAGAGCACACACATAATGATCTCTTTAAAGACAAGACACACGTACAAAAGTCACAATGGGTTTACGCCTTTCAGGTTGGAAGGGAGAGAGACAAACCAACGCATGTAGTTATTAGGTTTAAGGATCCCTGAGAAAGAATGAAGGTACTTAAGCACAAAGCCCATAAGAAAAGGCCACATTATTTGGATAAATGAATATCTCACTAAAGCACAATATGTGGAAAGGATGGAAGAGTTGGAGAAGGGTTAAACAGCAAAAAATGAAGGAAGATATAGAGCATAGTGGAATAGAGGAGGAGATAGATGACATGACAGCAGTTGGAAAGTAGAGGATAGAATCACTCACCCCTCACACTCCCAATTGCAGCTCAAACAACAATCAAAGAGAAGGGGAGAGAAAGTTAGCAAAACTCAGATATATATTCATCCACAGATGGGGGCACACAAAAGCTCAAGGTGAGCATACAACCAGCCAAGAGATGCCGGAACAAATCCTTAGTCAACTCCTCTCCCTGCGCACTTGCCTGTGCAAGGCTGGTCTGTGCAGATGATTAGTAGAAGTGTGGGGAGGAGGGGGTTTATATAGGTGGGCAGCCAGCCCCTAGAACTGACCAGCTTTTCAGTCGGTTCCAGTCTGCTAGAACCGACCCCCAAAAGGGCCAAGATGACCGCCTTCTAGTCGGTTTCTGGGCCAACCCTTTGACCTATATAAGGCCCCATATGCAGGGCCTTTTGGGCTGATGCTGGCTGATGCTCATGTGCTGCAGATGCCCCCCACATGGGCCCGTGATGCTGGCGCAGTGTTCCACGCAGGGTGCTGCCCTCTTAGACCAAGGTACTCTCAGCCCCCCCATCCCCCTATAGTCTCCTGCCCCTTTGTCCCCTCAAATCGGGGGCTCACAGCTAGGGCAATGACATTTCTAACACACCCTCTCAATGACACAACTGTGGGCCGATCCCCATGCGTCGAATGAGGTGTTCCATCTGCTCCCTAGGAAGCGCCTTTGTGAAGACATCCGAGATGTTGTCGCCGATTGGGCAATACATCAACTCTATGACTTCTTCGTCGATGAGTTCACAAACAAAGTGGTAGTGGACCTCGATGCGCTTCGTCCATGCATGAAACACGGGGTTGTTGGCGATCGCTATGCAACTCTGGTTGTCGCACATAACCACAGTCGCATCTTCTTGGGCCACATTCATGTCCTCCAAGATCCACATGAGCCACAATACTTCGCATGCCGTTGTACAAGCAGCCCTATACTCCGTCTCTGTAGATGAAAGGGCGATAGTAGGTTGTTTCTTACTCAGCCAGCCATGACACAGCTCCTGATGAGAGTAAGAAACAATATCCAAAGGTCGATCTCCGGATATCAATATCACCTACCCAATCACTATCGCAGAAACCCCCCAACTCAATGCCTCTCGTATAAGTGATGCCATAGGTGCAGGTACCTTTCAAGTACCTTAGCACCCTCATACATGCGTCCCAATGGGCCTTCTTCGGTGTGGCAGAGAACTGACAGAGCAATCCAATTGAGTAGGATATATCCACTCTGGTATTGGTGAGGCAAAGCAAACTCCCAAACATGCGTCGATACAGTGATGAATCAACCGGCTGAGATGAATCACGCACACTTAGCTTCAAACCAATTTTCATGGGAGTCATTGCTGCTTTGCAATTTTCCATCTGAAAGCGTTTGAGCAGCTCCCTACAATATTTCTCCTATGAAATAAAGATACAGCTCTTTCCCTGCTTCACCTAAATCCCAAGAAAGTAGTGAAGTATGCCTAAGTCAGTCATTTCAAACTCCTCCATAAGAAGTCTCTTGACTTGTGCTCTTCTTCTGTCTGATAAAAGACTAAGATATCATCAAAGAAAGTACCCGTGAAATGCATGTACTTTCGGAAGATGCGATCCATCATTCTATTGAATGTGGCTGGAGCATTTGTCAACCCAAAAGGCATCACTAAGTATTCATACAACCCGAATGTAGTGCAAAATGCTGTCTTGTGCACATCCTAAGGCTGTATCCTCACTTGGTGATAGCCACTCTTTAAGTCTATCCTGCTGAAAACTGAAGCTCCATTTAACTGATCCAGCACATCATCAATGCGGGGAATAGGAAATCTATTCTTGATGGTCATTTTGTTCAGTGCGCGATAATCGACGCACATACGGATGGAAGCGCTGGTGTAGCACTATTACAACAATCCTCTAGAGGCTCATGGTGGAGGGGTCAAGCCCAAGGGGTGCCCAATGTTGTATGGGACTGTGGTGGTAGAAATCCAATCTTCTTGCTCTTCTTCGTGTGATCCCCTGTAATGATGAGGTCACCCACTTATAGAATCAATACCAGCCGCAAATCCCCCTCTATGTCCAGATAAAGATTTGCTTCTAATGGACTCCGTTGAAGCCCGATCTTCTGAAAGAAAACATCTATCCGTTGGTACCAAGCTTTGGGGGCTTGTTTCAGCCCGTATAAGGCCTTCTTCAGTTTGTAGACTTTTGATGGGCATCCTGGAATCTGAAATCCTGGTGGCTGTGCCACATATACCTCCTCCTCCACGGTTCCATTCAAAAATGCAGACTTGACGTCCATCTCAAAAATAGGCCAACTGTGATGAGCAACCAAGGCAATGACTGTCCAAATGGTCACCATCCTGGTTGTGGGGGCGACGGTCTCATCAAAGTCAGGTCCTTCTGACTGTGCATAGCCTTTCACCACCAATCTTGGTTTGTACTTGTCCAAGCTCCCATCTGACTTGAACTTAAGCTTGTACACTCATTTAGTCCTGATGACTTTCCGCTTGGTTGGTTTGGGCACTAAATCCGAGGTGTCACTTTTCTAAATGGCATCCATCTCTACCTGCATGGCTGCCTGCCATTCTAGAATATCCTTCGCTTCCTAGAAGGAACCGGGCTCCTCCAAGCTAAGCCACCATAGCGTAGTTCACGGAGGGAGTCTTCATGTTGCGTTGAGACTGCCGCACTCCAGAACTGCTCTAGGGAATGTCTGTGACCCATGAGCCTGCTAAAGTCTTCAAATACCACTGAGGTAGCTTCTTCTCTGATGGACGTGCCTTTGCTAGAGTCGCCTTGGGAGCCGGTTCTGGAATAGCTGGCTCCTCCTCCTCCTCCTTGGGTCTTCAGTCGTCTCCTCCTCTTGGATGGTAACCTTGGGTGGGGGTAATGACGGAAGTTCAAGAACCTCTTCTGTAGGCTGTGGCTCTGACTCCTCAAAGATCACGTCCCTACTGATAAGGATCTTCTTCTTTTTCGGGTCAAAAAGACGATAACCCTTGGATTCTTCACTGTCTCCCACAAAGATACATCTTCGGCTATGGGAATTAAGCTTCGTCCGCTCATCTTTATGCACATGAACAAATGCATTAGAACCAAAAATCCGTAAATGAGATATTGTTGGCTTCTTACCATAGTAAGCTTCATGTGGAATCTTTATGCACATTAACAAATGCATTAGAACCAAAAATCCGTAAATGGGATATTGTTGGCTTCTTACCATAGTAAGCTTCATATGGAGTCTTGTCATCAACAGCCTTGGTCTTGGTTTTGTTGAGGATGTGAACGGCAGTGTTCACAGCTTCACCCCAGTAAGCTTTTGAAAGATTCCTCCCTCGCAACATGGTCAAACATGTCTCTGTGACGGTCCTATGCTTCCTCTCAGCAGCTCCGTTCTGCTGAGATGTGAGAGCTATAGTGAGCTGTCTCTTGATCCCATGCTTTTGCAAAACCCATTGAACTTGGTAGAAGTGAACTCTCCCTCTCTATCTGTGCGGAAGGCTTTGATTACCTCCCCACTCTCCTCTACCTGGGCCTTTCACTCTTTCTATTTCTCATAAGCCTGAGACTTCTTGGCCAGGCAGAATACCCATGTCATGCGACTAAAATCATCCACAAATAAAAGAGAATACCGCGAATCTGCGAATGAATTTGTTGACATTGGGCCACAAATGTCGGAATGAACCAACTCGAGCAGCTTCTTGGCCTGTGATGAGGCCTCCTGTGGGAACTTGTCCCTATGTTGCTTGCCCTCCCAGCAAGCCCTCTAAACACGATCATTGCCTGCCATCGGTGGAAGTCCATCCCCCATCTTGGACTTTTGCATCTTGATGAGAGTGCCATAATTGACGTGACCGAACCGCTCATGCCACAATTTGGATCTACCATGGTCCCCATGCACCAACAGAGCATTGAGCCGATATAGCCCATGCTCCTCAACTCCTTGAGCCACCACCTTTCCATTTGCTTGGATGTGACAGTGACTTTGCCATTGTCGAATAAACCGACATGTTGTGCTTGTCCATCTGACTGACAGACAACAGGTTCTTGCACAAATTTGGTACATACAATACACCGAAAATCAGCTCCTTGTTTCCTACAATCGTGATGAATGGAATACTACCAACACCCTTCACAAGGCATGACCGGTTATCCCCCACAGTGACCTTGGAATTGGGATGTGTACCTTCCATGGATTTGAACCACTCCTTGTTGGACATGTGTTTTGAAGTTCCACTGTTCACGTACCAACCTTTCCTTCCTTCACTAACTGCATAGGCGGAGCAGTACTCAGTGATGATGAAGAGAGCGCCAATCGTGACGTTTGCCGATTCGGTCTTTGGCTCCTCCTTGGACTTGGACTCCTTAAGCTGGAGGTCCACCTTCTTCTTGCGGCACGCCTTAGCAGAATGACCAAGCTTCTCACAATAGAAGCACTTCATCTGCCTCTTTTTCTCTGCATCCTCGGTCTTGTTGTTGTTCTTGGAGTCTTTGAACTTACCCTTGCCGCGCTTGTCCCTTGCCACGAGAGCCTTCTCGTCCGATTGAGTAAATAGCTTTTCCTAAGCCTCTTCCTACAATGGTAAAAGGCCAAGCTCCTCAAAGGTGAGAGGCTTGGTCCTCTGTCCTGCAGTGATCATAGCCACGAAACTCTTAAAACTGCGAGGAAGCTTGTGTAACGTCAGCAATGCTAGATGACTTGAGTCTACCTTTTGACCAACTGCAGCGAGATGGTCCCTTACCACCTTGACTTTTGTCAAATGGTCATGAACATTGTCCCCCTCATTCATATCCAGATTGCACAGTTGATTTTGAAGAAGCAAGATACAAGATGTGTTTTCAATTTCATACAGATCCTTCAGAATAGCCCACGCCTCTACAAACATCTCGGCCATTTGGATGTGCAGAAGAACAGAGTCCGTCGTGGTCCCTATGATTAATGCTAGGGAGTGGGCATCTCTGTCTTCCCAATTTTCAAGCTCCTCTCCATCTACTAGAATGAGAATCTTCCCCTTGCTGTCCAGCATATCTTCCGGCTTTGCCTCCACCCCCGTTGTCAGCTTCCACAACTTCCGAGCCACTACATGACACCGGATTTTCACCTTCCAGATTGGATAGTTCGACCCATCTATTTTCCATGACTATCCAAGGTTCGAGATGGTGAATGAGAGAAATCTGGAGGAGGAGGAAAGAAGAGAAGGGGCTGAAGAGGCAACAATTGAATCTTTGTCCTCCATCCTTGCTGTAATAGCGAGCAGCAAACTGAAAAATGAATTTGCGATAGAGAACTTGACCACGCAGCAAACCTGAGTGTTGATTGGAGTCGCCTTCTTGCTGAGGAACTCCGTTCTAGAACTAGAAACCTTGCTCGGATACCATGTTGGAAAGTAGAGGATAGAATTGAAGGATTAGAGAGTGTGAGAGCAAGAGAGAGTGAGAGAGTCGTAAGCTGAGAAGCTGTAGTTGCAATAGAGTGTGTAAAGAGTACTACACAAAGTAGTGTAGATAAGGTTTTGTCATAGTGACAAAACCTTAGTAGTCACTAACCATAGTTAGTGAACTAACTGCAGTTAGGGGGAAAAACCTCTAAATGAGGGAAAAGTGCCCCTAACTAACTTATTATATTACATTGGTCACTGCTGAATTATAGATATAATTCCAACACCCCCCTGCAGTGCCAATGTCATGTACAAGGCTGATCAATCACCAAATGGATATAAGTTCAGGGCACTGCGAAATGCCTCAAACTTCTCACGTGGTAGTGCTTTGGTGAAGATATCTGCAACATTGTCATGTGTGGACACAAAGATCATACTGATCTCTCCTGCATGTAGCTTCTCTCTGACGTAATGATAGTGAACCTCAATGTGCTTCGTGCGAGCATGAAACACTGGATTCTTTGCCACTGCAATGGCACTCTGACTATCAGTGAGAATTGGAGAAGGACCCTCCAAAGACAGATAAAGATCAGCAAATAAACGTCTCAGCCAGACACATTCCACTGTTGCTGTGAAAGCTGCCCTGTACTCAGCTTCACATGATGAGGTAGCCACTGTAGATTGTTTCTTGCTTAGCCATGAAATGCAAGATTTTCCCAAAAAGAAACAATTGCCACTAGTGGACTGCCTAGTGTCATAATCACCAGCCCAATCTGAATCACTGTAGGCATGCATCTGCAAGTCACCCCCCTTGGGAAATAGTAAGCCAAAAGACTTGGTGCCTTGCAAATAACGGAAGATGCGCTTAACTGCCTGCCAATGCATAGTTTTAGGGCTGTGCATATACCTGCTCACCTGAGATACTGCAAACTGAATATCAGGCCTAGTATTGCAGAGATATATGAGGCATCCAACAGCTTGACTGTAAAGTGTGGCATCAACTGATTCTCCTGCATCATGCATTGTGAGTTTCAGCCCCGGTTCCATAGGAGTAGATATGGGCTTACACTCTTGCATGTTAAATCTGTCCAAAAGTTTCTGAACATACTTGGACTGAGACATAACAGTGCCACGTCTCTCATGAGAGAACTGGATCCCCAAATAAAAATGAAGCAGCCCCAAATCTGACATATCAAAGTGGGTCTGCAAATCAGTTTTGAAATCTGCAATTTTGTCGTCATTGGACCCTGTGAGCAGTAAGTCATCAACATAAAGAAGGATGACTAATATTTCCCCCCCATCCATCTTGATGTAGAGGGTGCTTTCAGTAGGACTATTGTGCAGCCCCTTGCTGGTCAAATAGGCATGTATCTTGGCATACCATGCACGAGGGGCCTGTTTCAGCCCATATAAAGCTTTATTAAGCTTGCAGACTTGAAGTGCATTTGCTGTAATTTCAAAACCCGGAGGTGGTTTGACATACACCTCTTCCAGCAAGTCCCCATTTAAGAAGGCTGTTTTGATGTCCAACTGATGAACATTCCACTCAAAATGTGCAGCCATTGCAATTACTGATCGGATGGTGGTCATCCGGGATGTAGGAGCAAAAGTCTCCTCATAATCTATGCCCTTTTTCTGAGCATAGCCTTTAGCAACCAGCCTGGCTTTATATCTGTCAATGGAGCCATCTGGCTTCCGTTTGACTTTAAATACCCATCGTGTGCCAATAGCATGTTTACCCTGTGGCAAGTCCACAACATCCCAAGTCTGATTTTTGGCAATTGACTGCAACTCATCGTGCATGGCATTCATCCAATGCACATTACCTTGTGCCTCTTCAAATGTGGCAGGCTCCTCTTCATCAAGGAGAGTACCTGCATATGCTGATTCCACTGAATTAGCACCTTCCATGTGCCTTGCTGCACTGCGAGTCCTGCCAGGTAACGGAGCATCAAGTTTACTCTCCCGGAGAGTCTGTAACAGCCAGTTTGGGACTGTTTTTGCTGCATGTATGTCTGCAATTTCTTGCTGTACCACTTGTTCCACTTCCTGTGGAGGAGGCATGACATCCCGTGGCGGAACTGAAGCATGTGAAGGTTGCTGTAAATTCTGATTTGGATCAGAAAAATCAGCAGGGGAACCCAAAGCAATGGGTAGCAACCCTTGAAATACATCTTCTGAAGGTGAAGGCATTTGAAAATCAGCCTGAGTGTAAGCTGAATTTTCAGAAAATATGACATCTCTACTTACAATGATCTTGCGTGTAGCAGGATTGTAGAGACGATACCCCTTGCTTTCTACACTGTATCCAACAAATATGCATTTGATGGCTTTATCTGACAATTTGTGCCTAAATTCAACTGGCACATGTGCATAGGCAAGGCATCCAAAGACTCGGAAGTGATCCACTGAAGGCTTCCTGTCATTCCAGACCTCAAAAGGAGTTTTTGTTTTTAAAGCCTTAGTGGGAGCCCTGTTCAAAATGTAATTGGCACACATCAAACCCTCTAACCAGAATTTATGAGGCATGTGTTTGCTTTTCAGCATACATCTGTCCATCTCCATGAGGGTTCTATTTTTCCTCTCAGCTTTGCCATTTTGCTGAGGGGTTAGCCTGACTGTGAGCTGATGCACAATACCCTTTTGTTTGAGAAAAGCATCAAATTCTGCAGATAGGTATTCCCCACCTCTATCCGTGCGTAATATCTGTATCTTGAGCCCGGTTTCATTTTCAACCATGGCTGAAAAGTGTTTAAACACTGTGAACACTTCAGATTTCTTTTTCAGCCCATAAACCCAAGTAAAATTGGAGTAGTCATCAATAAATGTGACAAAGTAAAGATGACCACCCAATGAAGGAGTCCTCATGGGACCACAGACATCACTGTGTATAAGCTGCAATTTGCGAACAGCTTTAACTGAACCATCCTTCTTGAAGGGAAATCTATGCATTTTACCTAAAATGCACCCTTCACAGGCATGTGGAGGAGGTATTGCAAGAGGGGGCAATGCATCAACCATTGAAAATTTCTGAAGTGTCATCAAGCTGTTGTAATGCATGTGGCCATATCTGGCATGCCATAATTCTGCATTTTGCATGGCAACTGTAGGGGAAGAAATTGCCAAAGCATGAGCTGCTCTTTTCTGAAAAATATCAAGCTGAAAAAGCCCACGCAGCAGAGTACCAGATAACATTAAGGCATAGTTAGCTTCCCTGTCCCGGACAGCACATTTGTCATCCTCAAAGATGACCTGAAATCCATCTCTGTTAAGAGTGGACACTGAAAGGAGATTCTTGGTTATGCCAGGCACATATAAAACATCAGAAAGTCTGAAAATAGAGCCATCTATTGCAGTGAGCTCAACTGCTCCTGTGCCACGTACTGAATATGAGGAGTTGTTGGCACAAGTGACTTTCTTACCAACAGGGGGAGGATGCAAGGAAGTAAAGAGACACTTCCGCGAAGTGATGTGCTTGGATGCACCGCTGTCAAAATACCATGTGTTCAGTGTTTCATCAACACTGAAAGCAGATGCATCTGAAGAAGAGTCAAAACTGCAAGTCAAAAATGCATAAGTGTCATCACTGCATGAAGCTGTACTATCCCGAGCATCTGGAACAGCCAACCTAGAATCAGAAATGCAAGATAAAAAGGCATAATCTTGACCAACAAAGTTGGCTGCAGCATCCCCACTGTCAGATGCACAAGGGGCTGAATCTGAAACAGCCATTCCTGAGCTGTTTTTCTTTTCCTTTGCAATCCTTTTCCTGCATTCGGCTATGTGATGACCTGGCTTTTTGCAGTAGTGACAGAAACCCTTCTTTTTGGGCTTGCTTGCATCACTTTGAGCCTTTTGTGAAGGCTGTCCTGACCCACTGGAAGGCTGATTTGCTGCTGTTTTTGCCTGTCCCTTTGTTTTTTATTTGAATTTTGAGAGCATGGCTTGTTCACCTGCACGTGAAGCCAAATTTTTCCTGGTCTGCTCTTCCTGAAGCAGAAGTCCTATCAGCTCATGAAAAGAAAGAGGATTTGCACCCCCCCTCAATGATAAATTCAGCGAAGTATGAAAGCTGAGATAAGACTCAGGAAGAGAATTCAGAGTGGTTGTAATCATCTCTGAATCAGGAATAATTTCATCTATATTTAACAACTGCTCTCTGAGATCCTGAAGCTTAGTGAGGTGGGCTGACATGGAGTCACCCTCCTCCATATGTGTATTGGTCAACTCTCTTTTTAAAAAAGATACCCTGGCATCATTCCGTGCTGCATACATGCTTTCCAAAATATCCCACGCTGCCCTGGAGGTCTTACACGACCGGATATGCGGAATGATTGATCTTTTTACTGAAAGAGAGATGCAAGACAAAGCTAAGGCATCTCGTGAATCCCATCTCTTTTGTTCAGGAGTATTAACTGTAGCTGCACCAACAACTTGTCCTGCAGCTGCACCTTGTGCACGACCTCTTCCACCTCCTTGATGAGGAGGGGTAGCAGGTGCAATATCTGCTGGTCGGATTTCATCCCCATTGACATAATCCCATAAATTACGAGAAATCAGAATATTACGTACCATGAAACTCCAGAGGGAGTAGTTGGTACCATCCAATTTGTCTTCCTGAGAAAGACCACCGAACTGAAAATCATTCTGATTTTGATGGGCCATATCTGAAAAAGGAATTGAAGCAGATACAAAGTTGAATTCCCTTACTGGGAATAGAATGCACAACTCCCAAAAACCACACCCAAGCACGGGTTGTATAAGCAACTTAGATTTCTGCACTTGAGCTGTCAGAAATCTGTCCAAGCATAGAACACTCTCCAAAATCTGCCAAAAGTGTTCCAAACACTCCAATAGAGGCAGTATATACTGAATACTCCAAAAAATGCTCTCCAAACACAAAAGCCCCAATTTGTAGCTAGAAATTGCAGCCAGAAAGGGGTTAAAAAAGCCAGAAGCCCCAAATCTGCAATTTTAACACAAAAGCCCCAAATTTCAGACAAGATCTGCAGATCTGTCTGTAAAAGCCCCAAATGTACTCCCAGAAAATGACTGCCCCAATTTGTGGTTTCCTGCAAGATGTGCCTGCCAAAGAACACCTGTGGCTGAAGGCAACCTGTGTAAATGCACACAAATCTGTGAAGGGTACAGGTGGTACAGTACAGTACGAACTGTACGTACAGTATGTACGGGGACCTGTACGGCCAAATAGTACGGCGATCTGTACGGCCAAATAGTACGGATGCACCTGCGCCTGTACGGCGCTGTCGACGATCTGTACGGCAGCAACGACGATCAGTACTGGAACTGTACGGCAGCAACGACGGGAACTGTACGGCAGCAACGGCGATCTGTACTGGAACTGTACGGCAGCAACGACGGAAACTGTACGGACGGCGGAATTCGTACGGCGTACGGCGAAATCCGTACGGACTGTACGGCGATGGTACGTCGGATTCCGTTGAGGGAGAGAACGTTGAGGGAGCTGGTGGCACGAGGGTCTTGAACCCGCTCTGATACCAAATGAAGGATTAGAGAGTGTGAGAGCAAGAGAGAGTGAGAGAGTCGTAAGCTGAGAAGCTGTAGTTGCAATAGAGTGTGTAAAGAGTACTACACAAAGTAGTGTAGATAAGGTTTTGTCATAGTGACAAAACCTTAGTAGTCACTAACCATAGTTAGTGAACTAACTGCAGTTAGGGGGAAAAACCTCTAAATGAGGGAAAAGTGCCCCTAACTAACTTATTATATTACATTGGTCACTGCTGAATTATAGATATAATTCCAACAAGAATCACTCACTCCTCACACTCCCAATCGCAGCTCAAACAACACTCAAAGAGAAGGGGAGAGAAAGATAGCAAAACTCAGATATATATTCATCCACAAATGTGGGCAGACAAAAGCTCAAAGGTGAGCATACAACCAGCCAAGAGATGCTGGAACAAATCCTGAGTCCTGCGCGCTTGCCTATGCAAGGTTGGTCTGTGCAAATGATGAGTAGAAGTGTGAGGGGGAGGGGTTTATATAGGTGGGCAGCCAGCCCCTAGAACTGGCCGACTTTTCAGTCGGTTCCAGTCTGCTAGAACCGACCCCTAGAAAGGCCAAGATTGCCGCCTTCTGGTCGGTTTTTGGGCCAACCCTTTGGCCTATATAAGGCCCCATATGCAGGGCCTTTTGGGATGCTGCTGGCTGATGCTCATGTGCTGCAGATGCCCCCCGCATGGGCCCGTAATGCTGGCACAGTGTTCCACACAGGGTGCTGCCCTCTTACAGCAAGGTACTCACAGCCCCCCCAACCCCCTATAGTCTCCTGCCCCCTTGTCCCCTCAAATCGGGGGCTCACACGTGGGGAAGTGACATTTCTAAAAGCAGCAGAGTGGATTAGTGGGACGATGCGGAGCTACTTACCAAAGACACAGAGACCCCCACGATGCATAGGATGACCAGAGCACACACAAGGGAGGTTCAGCCCTCCTTAGCTGGGACTATCCAAGTCGAAGTGTCACTCTTGATATGGCCCCACTAGATACAAAGATCACAGAGACCACGCCTCCTGCCACAACGAGAGACAACTAGATAGACACAAAGACGAGACATCTTCGCATCCCATCAGAGAGCCAAATATGCATTTTGTTAGAAATTACCCAACAGAGGGTACGCACAGCGGAAGACTTATAGTAATGCCCAGGAGCTCACACAGTGTGCGTGTGGGTTGTGGAATCACAAACTTCTTTACTTGATGTGCGTCACATAGATTAGATGTGCAGACTCATCAATAGACAATGAAACAGCCAGATAGAGAAACCACCAAACTATATTTCCGTCCAAAACTATGGACACAATACAAAAGATATAGATCCAGAGTCCCACCAATGGTGTGGTCCTCTAATCTTACCACAAGGTCCTTCTCCTATCAGCCAGTTATCTCTAGACTCGAGTCCGCGTGCTCCACCTTGAGCTTCTGTAGACTATCCATCCAGATCCCTTCCACCTTGCTGTCTTTGCACCAGCCTAGGTGGGCAGCTCTCTCAGCTCTTAGTCTGCCGCTCCTTGTGCTCCCTTCACCTCCTGAACATAGGCCCAAGGGAAGCTCCTTTGCTGCTCCTATCTGCTGGCTATTTGCTGCTGCAAGTGATGATGATCACAGCACCTTGCTGCCCTAGAAGACAGCCAAGGTCCAGCCCTTCCTGGCTAAGTCTGCAGCCCTTGTTGCACTCTCTCACCTCCTGTGGATAGGCCCAGAGAGTACGCTTCTTGCTGCTCCTTTCTGCCCTGGAACTGCTGGCTGTTGGATGATGAAATGAGGCAAGTGCCTCTCCTTTTATAGGCCTCAAGGCCCTTTCAAATCAACCGACCAGCCAGCCCTAAATGGGCCGACTGGACAGACCTGGTTGGATGGCCCAACCGACCTGGTTGGCTCAGCCCAACCAGCCCTATATAAGGGCCCTAGCCAGGCCCTTTTTGGGCTGCTGCTAGGCTCCCCTTTGCTGCTGCTGGAGACCCTGCTGCAGGCTGTATACCTGCCCATAGACCCCCACTATGCTGCGCTATTTCTTGGCTCCCTGATCTGCCCACATGTGCACCTCAGCTCCGTACTGTTGCTGACGTCATCCGTGAGCTCATGGCCTCTTCTCTTGGGTCCCTACTGCTGTCCTCTGCTCCGTCTTATGCTCCTGCAGATCAGCCAAATACCCTCCTCTCTTCTTTTGGGGCACATCCTGCCCTAGGTCTCCCTCCCCCACACTCTCCTCATATGGGGGCTTACAGATGGGGAGGTGACCATTCCAACACCCCCTCTCACCGACACATCCAGGCCCAATGCCAACACGTCGATGAAGATGCTCCAGTAACTCCTTGGTCGTAGTCCTCTGGAACTTTTCGATGTCGAAATCTTTTCCTGGCTTTTCATTCAGTGGCTCCTGCTCCACCAGGTCTGGTTCCGCTTCCGCACACCATCCTAGTACACAAGTCCATCTTTGGTAGCACCTCCTGGCACCACCTCCTTCAGTCACGTTCCCGCCTTTAAACTTGAGCAATCCAGCCGTCATGATCTTCCAGTTGTCCCCCTCATAATAAGTAAACAACCTAGAGTCTTCCAGGCACCATGCTTTGAGGGCCTGTTTCAACCCGTCCTTCCTTTGGCAAGGTCTGCAACAAAAGTACATCTCCAGATAACCTGGACCGCGAACTTTAAACGCACCTGACTAAACCTGACCCTCCTTCTCGCAAGGGCACAATCCTCCAGTCGTCGAAGTCGATTCCCTAGAGCTTCTGAATTAGGGTCGTCCTTCAGCAAGGTCCCTGCCTTCAGGCTCCCACACCTATGAGCCTCCTACTTGGGCTCTGAGACCATGTAAGAAATTACCCAACAGAGGGCACACACAGCAGAAGACTTATAGTAATGCCCCGGAGCTCACATAGTGTGCGTGTGGGGTGTGAAATCACAAACTTCTTTACTTGATGTGCGTCACATAGATTAGATGTGCAGACTCATCAATAGACAATGAACCAGCCAGATAGAGAAACCACCAAACTATATTTCCGTCCAAAACTATGGACACAATACAAAAGATATAGATCCAAAGTCCCACCAATGGTGTGGTCCTCTGATCTTACCACAAGGTCCTTCTCCTATCAGCCAGTTATCTCTAGACTCAAGTCCGCGTGCTCCACCTCGGGCTTCTGTAGACTATCCGTCCAGATCCCTTCCACCTCGCTGTCTTTGCACCAGCCTACGTGGGCAGCTCTCTCAGCTCTTAGTCAGCCGCTCCTTGTGCTCCCTTCACCTCCTGAACATAGGCCCAAGGGAACCTCCTTTGCTGCTCCTATCTGCTGGCTGTTTGCTGCTGCAAGTGATGATGATCACAGCACCTTGCTGCCCTAGAAGACAGCCAAGGTCCAGCCCTTCCTGGCTAAGTCTGCAGCCCTTGTTGCACTCTCTCACCTCCTATAGATAGGCCCAGAGAGTAGCCTTCCTGCTGCTCCTTTCTGCCCTAGAACTGCTGGCTGTTGGATGATGAAATGAGGCAAGTGCCTCTGCTAATATAGGCCTCAAGGCCCTTTCAAATCGACCGACCAGCCAGCCCTAAATGGGCCGACTGGACAGACCTGGTTGGCTGGCCCAACCAACCCGGTTGGCTGGCCCAACCGACCTGGTTGGCTCAGCCCAACCAGCCCTATATAAGGGCCCTAGCCAGGCCCTTTTTGGGCTGCTGCTAGGCTCCCCTTTGCTGCTGCTGGAGACCCTGCTGCAGGCTGTATACCTGCCCATAGACCCCCACTATGCTGCGCTATTTCTTGGCTCCCTGATCTGCCCATGTGTGCACCTCAGCTCCATATTGTTGCTGACGTCATCCGTGAGCTCATGGCCTCTTCTCTTGGGTCCCTACTGCTGTCCTCTGCTCCACCTTATGCTCCTGCGGATCAGCCAAGTACCCTCCTCTCTTCTTTTGGGGCACATCCTGCCCTACGTCTCCCTCCCCCACGCTCTCCTCATATGGGGGCTTACAGATGGGGTGACCATTCCAACACCCCCTCTCACCGACACATCCAGGCCCAATGCCAACACGTCGATGAAGATGCTCCAGTAACTCCCTGGTCATTGTCCTCTGGAACTTTTCGATGTCGATATCTTTTCCTGGCTTTTCATCCACTGGCTCCTGCTCCACCAGGTCTGGTTCCGCTTCCGCACACCATCCTGGTACACAGGTCCATCTTTGGTAGCACCTCCTGACACCACCTCCTTCAGTGACGTTCCCGCCTTTAAACTCAAGCAATCCAGCCATCACGATCTTCCAGTTGTCCCCCTCATAATAAGTGAACAACCTGGAGTCTTCCAGGCACCATGCTCTGAGGGTATGTTTCCAGATAGAGAAACCACCAAAATATATTTCCGTCCAAAACTATGGACACAATACAAAAGATATAGATCCAGAGTCCCACCAATGGTGTGGTCCTCTAATCTTACCACAAGGTCCTTCTCCTATCAGCCAGTTATCTCTAAACTCGAGTCCGCGTGCTCCAGGTGGGCAGCTCTCTCAGCTCTTAGTCTGCCGCTCCTTGTGCTCCCTTCACCTCCTGAACATAGGCCCAAGGGAAGTTCCTTTGCTGCTCCTATCTGCTGGCTATTTGCTGCTGCAAGTGAAGATGATCACAGCACCTTGCTGCCCTAGAAGACAGCCAAGGTCCAGCCCTTCCTGGCTAAGTCTGCAGCCCTTGTTGCACTCTCTCACCTCCTATAGATAGGCCTAGAGAGTAGGCTTCCTGCTGCTCCTTTCTGCCCTGTAACTGCTGGCTGCTGGATGATGAAATGAGGCAAGTGCCTCTCCTTTTATAGGCCTCAAGGCCCTTTCAAATCAACCGACCAGCCAGCCCTAAATGGGCCGACTGGACAGACCTAGTTGGCTCAGCCCAACCAGCCCTATATAAGGGCCCTAGCCAGGCCCTTTTTGGGCTGCTGCTAGGCTCCCCTTTGCTGCTGCTGGAGACCCTGCTGCAGGCTGTATACCTGCCCATAGACCCTCACTATGCTGTGCTATTTCTTGGCTCCCTGATCTGCCCACGTATGCGCCTCAGCTCCGTACTGTTGCTGACATCATCCGTGAGCTGATGGCCTCTTCTCTTGGGTCCCTACTGCTGTCCCCTGCTCCGCCTTATGCTCCTGCAGATCAGCCAGGTACCCTCCTCTCTTCTTTTGGGGCACATCCTGCCCTAGGTCTCCCTCCCCCACGCTCTCCTGATATGGGGGTTTACAGATGGGGAGGTGACCATTCCAAGATATTTATTAAGCATTAGTTTTGTGTGTGAGAGTTTTTTCGATTATTGGCATAGCACCAAGCAAGAGCCTTAGCGAATCCTTTGCCTCGGCCCTCAACCCATAGGGGCTTGTATGAGTCACTCTTTTTATTGTACTTCGTTCATAGGCCCACGAGGCCTCCCGAAGACAGTAATATATATTTCTTTCTTTGTCTAGCACTAGGACATCTACTGCACTGCTGAAATATCGTTGCCCATTGACAACCTAAATACCTGACTGTGTGCCCTCTCAAAACCCAATGGAAGCCAACTCAACATGGTCGGATTGATCCCAAGGACAAATAGTATGTCTCAGGGGCTCCAAAACCCCTCCAAGCTCTGTGGGGGTTAAAGGTCACTGTGCCTTTACCTCGGTTATGTACAATACTCAAACACATATATAAATGAATGAAAAAGAAGATTAGGGTGGTTCTGCACCCACCAAAACTTGTGTGGCTCTCTGTCTCCCTCTCTCTCTCTCTCTCTCTCTCTTCTTCTTCCGTTCTTGCTTCCATTGAGAGCACTCTCAACTGGTATCAGAGCCCGCGTGATCTAGCTGAGCGTGCGTGAATGCTTGAAGCTCAGCAGCTCTGTGGGAGGAAGGAGAAGCTCTGTGGGAAGCTTTGTGGGTGACTTTACTTGCATCCGAGTGTGAGAGACCTTGGAGGAACCTTTGGAAAAGTCACTTTGGCTTTGCGAAGTGGTTTTGAGAGCCTGTTAAGAGTTTCCAAAGAAAAAGTCGTTTTTTGAGCTTTTCCCTGTTCCGTTCGATGACAAAGACTCCGTATTGACTTGTAGAGGCAACTATTGCTTGCTTTTGGTGTCCACTTCACTTCAGGAGCTTGGAAACACCTTTATTCTTGAATCTGGGATCATTTCATTGGATTTCTGACTCACTGTGTCAGTTTCTGCGTTTTTTGCTCGGGTGTTGGAACTCAAGTTTGGAGCAACCATTTGCAGATCTGTCAGTTCTGGTGGACTCAGGAGGTCCTAAAACTTCTATGTTGCTCATCATTCACACTCCGGTGGAGTTTACAAACAGCTCTGTTTCCAAAAACGTTTTTCAGTCCGTGTGTTGGACCCAATGATTGAGACCACGGTTTCCAAAACCGTCTGTCCCATTGCGTTCCGGACGCCCAAAAACCCCTACCTATCAGTTCTTGCGCAATTTGGTGGAGGATTTTTAGAGTTATAGATCTCTGTGTATTCGATTTCGTCTCTCTGTTATGCATTTTTCATTCTAAGGTTTTGAAACCTTAGATTTATGCCACATGGCAGTGGATAAGTGTTGACTCCCATTTCTCACTCATCGGTTGGGATTTTGGAGTTCTGGCAGAAGAGAGATATTTGCAGATTTTCTTGCTGAGTCCGATGATGCAATGGCGCCCATGTTTTGAGGCATCTCAGGTTCTTTTTTCAGTAGCGGTCATTACCGTGGGACCATGATTTTTTGAGCATACCTTATGCAGATCATTCTGGTTGCAGTTTGAGCAGTGTGCGCTCATTCGTGGTATGCATTGGGTTGCAGTGGATGATTTATAGGCCATTTGGATGCATTACGGTCCTTATTGGATGCGCTGATAGGCCCAAATTGCCTTGTGGGATGCTATTTTTTATGGACGCTTTGCACATGGATGCTATTTTATGCTGAGGGACAGCTTTGACACATTGCAGGTAATGCACTGATAGTGCTATGCTCTCTTGGATGAGATATTATTGATGCATATGCCAGTGAACGGTGTTTATGCTTGAGTCATTTGGCACTTATTGGCATTTTCTTTTGGGCCACATTTGCTCCTATGGATGCATAGTATATGCACATGAGTCAGATGCATCTTTTGATGCTTTGAGCTTTGAGTTTTGGTGATATTTCACTCTATTGTGGCATACACATTTGGATGCACCTGGTATTTCGTGTGATTCTCTCTTGCAGGCACTAGCATTTGGGATTTTGTTTCATTTGCATCATGGCATCCTCTTCCATATCTGAAAAGGAGTTTTTCAGCATTAAAAAGTTTGATGGGACAAACTTTTCTTTGTGGAAAGAACAAATAAGGGATGTGCTTATTCAAAAGAAGCAGATTAAACCCTTGGCAGGGATTGAAGCTAAGCCTGCAAATATGTCTGAGGATGATTGGAATGAGTTGGATGCATTAGCAAAATCTACTATTAGACTTCACCTCGCAGAGTCAGTTTATTTCACAGTAGTAAATGAGCAGACTACGGAAGATTTGTGCAAGAAACTGTGTGCCACTTATGAGAAGGAAACTGCCTCTAATAAAGTTTACCTCATGAAGAGGTTGTTTGAGCTGCAGATGAAGGAAGAGGTCTCCATTGCTTCTCACTTGAATGAATTCAATATTATTTTCAGCCAGCTTCAGGCTCAGAAGATGAATTTTGATGCGAGGAGATTAGACGGAAGTCTATGGACAGCAACAAGCAGGATGCAGCCTTAAAAGTGCAAAGGGGCAGATCACAGTTCAGGGGGAAGTCCCAAGAAAGAGGGAAGTCTCGTAGCAAATCTAGGGCACGAAACATTGAGTGTTACCACTGTGGCAAGAAGGGTCATATGAAAAAGGATTGCTACAAGCTTAAAAGCGAGCAAAAGGATAAGAAAAAGAATGCAAATTGGGGTGCAAATCAAAAGGAAGAGAGTCCAAGGGAGGACAAAGGAAAAGTGAAGATCGAGGAGATCAATGCAGTCACACATGATAGTGACAATGACGTTCTCTTCATGTCTAGTTTATCTGCAGAGTTGCTTACCACTTCAGATGATGCATATTCCCAGGATTGGATTTTGGATTCTGGTACTTCATTCCATGTTACTCCCCATAGGGAATCTATCCCTTACATGTATCAGGGGTACTTGATCATGTTGTTGCAATAATCGAGCAGCCAAGCACTTCTTTGTGGCATTGCAGGTTGGGGCACATGAGCCAAAATGGAATGAAACTCTTATGCCGTTTGGGTTATGTACCGCATTTGAGTTTCTCTGATTTTGAATTTTGTGAGCATTGTCTCTATGGGAAGCAGACTAAATCAGCCCATAAAAGAAGGGGAAAGAAAGAGTTTGAAAAGCTTGATTTGGTGCATTCAGACGTATGTGGTCCCATGCCTACACGGTCATTAGGTGGGGCTGAATACTATGTGACATTCATTGGTGATGCAACTAGGAAAGTGTGGGCTTATGCTATAGCTCGGAAGAGTGATGTGTTCCAGGTATTTCAAAAATGGCTGGCCTTGGTTGAGAATCAGTCAGGTAAAACGCTTAAATGCCTACGGACTGACAATGGTGGAGAGTATCTCTCTTATGACTTTCAGCATTTCTGTGATACACGTGGAATTAAGAGGGAGCTCACATCCCCTCGTACTCCAGAGCAAAATTCAGTTGCAGAAAAGATGAACCGTACCATTCAAGAAAGGTTGCAATGCATGCTTTCCAATGCAAGTCTTTCTGGTGGTTTTTGGGCTGAGGCAATGAAGACTGCAGTACATGTGATCAATAGATCACCTAGTAAGAGTTTGGATGGTGGTATTCCTGAAGAGGCATGGAGTGCCAAGAAGCCCTCTTACTCTCACTTGCGTATATTTGGGTGTGAGGCATATGCACATGTGCCAAAAGAGCTTCGAAAGAAGCTAGATCCTAAGTCTAGGAAATGCATCTTTCTGGGTTATGGTGAAAGTGGAAAGATGGGCTATCGTCTCTGGGATCCAGAAGCAAAGAAGATCATACGCAGCCATGATGTGGTCTTCAATGAGAAGAAGATGCATAAGGTACCCATGAGGGATGTGGAAATGAGGAGAATCACTTTCCAGGATGTGAATCCACCTGCATATGTTGATAGACAGCAAGCTGTCCATGCACCAAATGTGCAAGAAATGGTACCACCAAGTACTCCCACAGGTATACAATCAAGGGTAGATGATGGATCATCTATTGATGGAAATGTTGAGCCAAATGTGGCTGATATGCAGGTGGGACAGCAAGCTGAAATGCCCTTGAGAAGATCATCTAGAGTGTCTAGACCGCCTGATAAGTTTGTTCCAGGGGTAGACTATGTGATGCTTACTGATTGCGGGGAGCCTTCTTGCTATAGAGAGGCTATGATGCGCGAGGATCAACGCAAGTGGGAGTATGCTATGCAATCAGAGATGAGTTCACTTATGAAGAATAAGACTTGGGACTTGGTTTCTTTGCCACATGAAAAGAAAGCATTGCCATGTAAATGGGTCTACAATATGCAAGGTCACAGGTGATGATGTGCCTAGGTACAAGGCCCATTTGGTTGCTAAAGGATTCAAGCAAGAGAAGGGTGTGGACTTTGATGAGATATTCTCTCCGGTTGTGAAGATGTGTCAAGACAGCTTTCTTGCATGGGGATTTGCATGAGGAAATTTACATGGTGCAGCCGGAAGGCTTTGAAGAAAAGGGCAAAGAGCATTTAGTTTGCAAGCTGAAGAAGAGTCTCTATGGTCTTAAGCAAGCGCCTAGAGAATGGTATCAAAAGTTTGATGCTTTCATTCGGTCCCAGGGTTTTAGAAGGAGTGAAATTGATCACTGCCTCTACACTAAAAGAGCTAAGGATAATAGCCTGATAATCTTGGCACTATATGTGGATGATATGCTATTGGCTAGCAAGAATACTTATGAGCTAGATGCATTAAAGGCCAAGTTGCATGAGGCCTTTGATATGAAGGATTTGGGATTTGCAGGTCATATTCTTGGTATGCGCATCACGCGTGATTGGAGTAGGAAACTCCTTTGGCTTTCACAAAAAGAGTATGTTACAAAAGTATTGCAGCGTTTCAATATGGAGGGGGGGAAGGCAGTGAGTACTCCATTGGCTCCATATGTGAAACTGAGTCATACAGATAGTCCCAAATCAGATGAGGAAAGGGCCATGATGGTCAAGGTTCCTTATGCATCAGCGGTTGGGAGTCTTATGTATGCTATGATAGCTACTAGACCAGACATTGCATTTGCAGTGGGAGTTGTTAGCCGGTATATGGCTAATCCAGGAAAGAGACATTGGGAGGCAGTTAAGTGCATCATGAGGTACATGAAAGGTACCAAGGAGATGTGCATCTGCTTTGGTAGAGGAGACATGCGTGTACTTGGGTACACAGATTCAGACTATGCAGGGCATGTGGATAGTAGGAGATCCACTTCTGGTTATGTGTTCACCTTTGCAGGTGGTGCAGTGTCGTGGATGTCTCGCACACAGAAGTGCGTTGCTTTGTCTACCACAGAGGCTGAGTATGTTGCAGCCGCAGAGGGTTGCAAGGAGGCCATATGGCTTAATCGGCTAGTGGGAGATTTGGGGATTCATACAGGTGTACCGACATTGCATAGTGATTCCATGAGTGCTATTCAGCTAGCACGGAATCCGGTCTTTCATGCAAAGACCAAACACATTGAGGTCAGATACCATTTCATCACGGAGGTACTTGAGGACAAGCGCATAGAGCTTGTCAAGGTTCATACAGATGATAACCTTGCAGATATGCTGACGAAGAGTCTACCTAGTCAGCGGTTTGAGTATTGTCGTGTATTGATGGGCATTGGATAGTATGCTCACTGGTTGTTCTCCCTTAAAGGCACATTGTCCTTTAAGTGGGAGGTTGTGGGGATTAAAGGTCAATGTGCCTTTACCCCGATTATGTACAATACTCAAACACATATATAAATGAATGAAAAAGAAAATTAGGGTGGTTCTGCACCCACCAAAACTTGTGTGGCTCTCTGTCTCCCTCTCTCTCTCTCTCTCCTTCTTCCGTTCTTGCTTCCGTTGAGAGCACTCTCAAGCTCTCCACATTGCCTCCAAGGCTCGAACACACACCCCCAACAACACAAACCAAAGCCTTGACCACCACAACCCATGGAGGTTTTACAAAACTTAGTGGAAAGATATAGTTTATACATGGAGATAAATCATTTCTTTAACGTCAAGATACAAATCGAGCCAACAACACAAACCAGAGCCTCGACCACCACTACCCATGAAGGTTTTACAAAACTTAGCGTCAGGATGGTTTCTTTAACGTATGGTTTAAACGTACATGGAGATAACTAGTTTCTTTAACGTCAGGATACAAATCGGTAGATATACATACATACATGCATGCATATACATACACAGCTTTTTCTTTTTTTTGTACAAGAAACCTTTCGTTAAGAAAAATGAACACACTTTTTTTTAAATGAAATCCATTTGTCATTATATTACATAGAACAGCCCATGAAAAGGGATAGCCAGTTACAAAGCATTAGAAGATATCATTATACAACAAGAAGGTAGGATAATCTAGATTCTGCTCACGTAGACATTCATAAAATGATTGCCTTAAGGATGCAAAGACGAGTTATACCGGACCAGACTGGACATTGGATTTTGATGAATTACGATGATGGTGATGATAATGATGTTGACGTTATGACTACAATGTAGTATTCAGGTTTTTTTATGACTATGTAGCATTTCGCATTTAGCATGGGTGTTGATGCTCGTTTAGTAGCTCGACCCTTTCAGCTTGTTGTATCAGGTTTCCTACAATCTCATAGACCCATCGATCTTCCGAAGACTCTAATAAAGTTTCTTTCTTTCTTTCAGCTCATGGGAGTTTTGAGTTGCTTGTGAGCAGTCTTAATAGCCAAGGCAACTACTCTACTTACAAGGCAAATAAAATTTTGCCTTACAGCTATTCTAAAACAGGTAGAAGCAACAAACAGAAAGTGTTTCATGTGTTGTACAAGCAGCAGGAACATCAAAGCCTGGGCTCACCAGGGGCCCTGAAAACTTGAATGGGCTCCCATAGTGAGTTCAGTGGTAAATTCCTACAATTGAATTGTAAAGTACAACCCGATTTTGTGGCTCTGCCAGGACCATAATGCCCTAGTAGCCTGTAAATCATATATGATGAACCAATAAAAGCTTAGATTGCAGCGTCAAAACTACTACTTTTGGTCAGGAAAACCCAATTGTTGCTGGTTACTTGACTGGCATGTTGAATCTTGTTTCATTTATGGCAACTTCATGGAAGTCCATATGCAACCATGATTGCTTACTTGGGCTTTTTGAGGCCTTGCACTGGCTTGACTCAGCAGATATGCTTGGACAACACTTCGGCCAACAAAACCAATCATGCTTTTATACTACACGGCCGGCATTCATACAATAGATGGAAGACGTAGATGGTGTAGAGAGGAGGAGGGTCTGATGTACCAGACACGCTTAGATAATCAACCAACTAGGTCGTCTATTCAACTTCTAAAACAGTAGAATACTAATAGTCATAAATCCTCATGGGTTTTATTTCTAAGGAATACTAATGGACATACTTCAACATAGGTCTAATACTAATCGAGATAAATCAAAATAGGTTTAAGAAGTAGAATACTAATTCTATAGGTCTACTAATCCACATAAATCAAGTGCAAAATCAATCCCATTGGTCTAATTTACCTGAAAATCCTTCAATAATGAGGAAGAAGATAACATTTTTAATAAGTAGCTATTGCCGAACTCTCTGTGTGTGCACGCGCGCAGAGGTACTTCCTAAAATGCATGCTTCTTGCTGATTTTCTAAATGGATCCCAACCATGGTGTGTAATGTTGGAAGCTCTTCTTAGTAGTATATAAAATCTTGCTTTATATGTGTGTGTGCGCGTGTATGTACTCTTAACATTTGAGACTGGTTGCCAGAACTATCCGATGATGCACTTGACTGCCATGAGCTTATCGGCTCCTGATCCCCGCTGTGGATACAACATTATGCCAATGAGCTTTGGGTTTGAATAAGCCTCTCAAATGGTGGACAACATGCATGCATGTCATATGGAAAAATGGGCTTCCCCTAAAGCAGAAAGTCTTCTTGTGGCAGTGTCTGCTGGGGATTTTGCCAATAGGGACCACACTAGCCCAACATTATATCGCACCTGTGCACTGTCTGCATTGCTCATATCCCAGAGAAAATCTTTTATAGACCTTTTTCCAAGCACTTCTGGATATTCGAGAAATTTCACTCCTCTCTAGCTAACTACAGCCCTCTGTTTTCATGGGTTGGATTGCCAATGAGCTTTGGGGTTGAATAAACCTCTCAAATGGTAAACAACATGCATGCGTGTCATATGGAAAAATGGGCTTCCCCTAAAGCAGAAAGTCTTCTTGTGGCAGTGTCTGCTGGGGATTTTGCCAATAGGGACCACACTAGCCTGACATCATATCACACCTGTGCACTGTCTGCGTTGCTCATATCCCAGAGAAAATCTTTTATAGACCTTTTTCCAAGCACTTCTGGATATTCGAGAGATTTCACTCCTCTCTAGCTAACTACAGCCCTCTGTTTTCATGGGTTGGATTCACTGCATATTGGCCATCTAGCATGATAGAAACCATCGCATGTCCTCTCATGCTCCTTTGGATACCTATGCATTTCTCAGGCTATATGATGCTTTATCATATAGATGACATTTCCCTGCATCTTCTAGAAGTGTCTTCCCACTGCTTTTAGCCGCCACATTCGGTGGAGGAGATTGTAAATTGCATTAATTAATTTGAATCAGTGGTTTCAAATTAATATTCAAAAAGTGCATGTGTAACGCCCATATACATTGGACGGTTGATTATATTACTTGATATTATAAAGGGCATATACCGGGTTGTCCAGTTGCCTCCTGGTTGATTGCTGATTGGAGAGATGTTGCTCTCTTGGCTTAAATGGGCCGGTACTAAGGTTTTTGACGAGCCCCTCGCTTCAATTCAGCCAAGGCTTACTTTTCAGTATACATGGTATTAGAAATATACATGCTGTTGATGAGGATAGGTGTGCTTCTCCTCGTGCATCTCTTTGCTTGAACGCAAGTAAATATGGCCTACCAATTAGGCCGTCTGACTAGAACTATCAATGTTCAAAAGCTGATTTAACCCATTCCATCCTCGTGACCTAGATTCGATCAAAGAGAAGGTACCTGAGCTCGAGAGTGGAGAAGTTGGCGCATTTCATGCTTGTAGTTTCCTGGAATGTCTTGGAAGGCACTGTGGTGCCACTGGGGGTGCCCGGGGTCGCGCCGGAAGGGCTCCACTGGAGCAGCGAACACCGATCCCAATACACTAAGGCAATACACGGTGAATGCCAACAATGCCATTCTGCCAAAAGAAAGTGTGAGTAGTGAAGGTAGCCGACCCCCCCCCTCTCTCTCTCTCTCTCTCTCTCTCTCGCCGTGCGCTTTTAACTCTTATATTTGGCAATTGATTCATTGGTTTGAATGGTTGACCTACGGATCAAATGATGACATGTAATTTTCCCACTTTAGTGCAGGCTTTTCCTCCAGCCCACACCATTAAGAGGGCAATGCACAGCTTAACGTGAGAGAAACGAGCATGTCCATCTTAAGTAGATTTGAGGTGACAGGTCCTTAAAACCAAGGAAAACCGCATTCCAGAATTCTGATGCATCAAATTCACTAGCGTGGGAATGCTCTCTAAGGCAACATTCCAACTAAAAAAGTACACCTCTAGAACAACTCGCACCCCAATTAAAGAGTCTCCTATTTAAAAACCAAGTCATTAGGCATGCATGCTTCATATCCCCTAAAGCGGAGTTGCACAAATGTATTGCCAACACACCGCTAAGATAGACAGAAGACCATCAATGTCTCCCAATTTCCTAATAGCTCCCACACAATGGACAAAACAAGTTAAGGTTAGACCATTTTTTTATACAACCCCTTAGAGGTAACCATTTATGCGTAATCTTCCAAGCCAAGAAATTGGCCTTCCCCATTTGGCATCCCTTCCAAAGATTGCTTATCTCTTGCTTCCACCATTTCTTAGACCTTTACAACTTCCATTTGGCATTTGACTTAGGTATCAAAGATTGATTTGCTACTAAACTCTTATATATGGCCCTAATCAATATTGTCCTAGTCGACCCTAAGTTCCATAAATTCACTCTCCAACTAGTTGATGATACAAAGTTTGTAGGCGAGCCTTTCGGAATGTTGATCAAAATCCCATTAAGCAAGGTCACCTCTCTATCGAATAGCACTTATCGGTTTCTTATCCTGCCATCCTAAATGAAACCAAGTTCCGATACCTTTCTTGTACAGTGATTTTGTAGCTTCCATATCCACCTAGGCTAACGCCTTACCTACAAAGTAATAACCCAACTCCACCCAAAGACCCACATGGAGACTAGCACCTTCTCTCAAACCCAATATGCCTTTCTACCACATCAACGGGCTGCAAGCTTTCCATACATCTACTAGGCCTGATATCATATCAGAGCCTGTGACTTTGACTTGGAGCCATGAGCATAACCTATCATACTAGGTCATATATCTCCAAAGGCCAACACCTCTCCCCTTGGCATTTTCTAAAAACCACTTGCAACATTCAACCCAGGGATCATGACATTCAAACATCCAAGGCAATCACTTGCCTATCAAGGCAATATCCTTAGATCTACATTGGGAACACCCAACTCTCCAATTTCCTTGGAAACTTTCATTGTATCCCAAGGCACACAATGTCACTTATGCTTGTCTCTGTCCTCTACCCAAATAAATGCCCTTAATAGCTTTTCTTTCTCCAACCAAAAAAAATTCTTTAAACACCATATGGTAGCCAAGTAAGTAATAGTTGCGGAAAGGACATGTTTCACAATCAATACTCTCACATTCCAGCCCAATCGTGCCCCATGCCATGCTATCACTTTTTGCCATATCTTCACTCAAAACCATCAAAGTGTTGCCTCGAGGTGATGACAACACCCAATGGTACACCTAAATACCTAATCATTATGCCCCTATTGACCCATTTCATCGGCAACATCACCAACCAAGTAGGGTGTACCCCCAAATAGTTCTAATTCCAAACGTTTTGGGCCAACTGCAAACTAAACCCAAGCCCACACATAATTTTTGCAACACCAATCACACTCTCTTGACTCTCCTTAGTAATGGACACCATATCATTTGCACGTATATATGGTCAAAACTATGAGCCTAAAGGCAAAGATGCTCCTTAAATACACCTTCTTGATCATCTTAATTAGAGGCATAGTATTCACTACAAACAACAACGGGGCCAAAGGTACTTGACCAACTGATCTACAAAGAGCAAACCCTCCACATCTCCTAAAAATCCCAAGTCTTGATTTCATTAAGGGTCTCTAGGTGGGAGAGTAGAGGTGACAAAAAATGTTTTAGCTACACCATGGGACATTATAAAACATTAAAGTGCCACTACTATTGCAAAATTTAAAGTTTTTTAACCAATCATCCCATTTTGACAGGGGACGAAAAAAGCATTACTAAACAAAGCACCAACCATGTTGCAAAAATCCTCACCAAATCCCATTGCCTAACATTGCAAGATGAAATCCCACCTTGCTTGATCAAAATCAAACCCCAACAAGGGACTTCTTTGGCCCAAAGTAGTAGCAAAATCCAAAACTGAAGGCCCATTCAATATATTTTTGCAAATATCATTGCCTTAATGAATCCATTTTGTTCTCTATCAACTACTTTCATGCAGATGTCTCTTATCCTGCAGCAAGCAACAGCCTTGGCTATAATCTTATATGAAGTATTTAGCATGGAGATCAGGAAATAGTTTGATTAGAGTAACATTTACATCTTTGAGTAGCTTACCCACGGTCACAGCTTTGTTAGCCATTTCCACAAAGTCCATTTAATTAAACTCCAAAATGCTAAGTTGAATTTAGCATTCATGCCATCAGGCCCCAGGGCCTTATCATTTTCACCAACACATCTAGTGCTTCCCATAGTTTTGTCTTAGTTAGCATATTCTCCAACCCAAGTCTTTGGCTAGTTGTCACTATGGGCATAATATCCCCTTGAAATTTATTGTGCCAATCAGCCATCACTTCCCCCGGATCATCCACGATATTGTATGCCAAAATTCATTCACACATCACCTTGTAAATTGTCAACTCGATCAATAGTCTCTATTGACTGCTTCTTCTTCATGGCTTGGGAAAAAGAACTTGGAAGGGCAATCAGATATGGATAGCCAAAGTGGGGCCTCTCAGCCTTGTTGAGTTCCTTTGACTCCAAACTCTCTTGATTTCTTGACATAAACCTTCCCTACTCGATCGCCTTATATAGAAATATCAAGGGATCTGCCAATAAACCTAGGAAGCAAAAAGTGCCAACCAATGAGGACATGATCCAAGAAACCTAAAACAAATATAAATTTACCTCCCATAAGGGCACATAGCCACCAACCTTCCTTACAAAAGTAAAATCGATCAACCCTACTAGCTCTAAAATCACTGCCCTTCCTTCTAGTGCTCCTAGAGAACAAGCTCGGACCTTAAAGACCCAACTCAATGGCATCAACCAAACCTTTGGCCATAGACAACTCATCCCAAAAACTCCCTCATGTTGCTCAAACCTGTCTCAGCCATCTTCCATTCCCCTATGAGCACCCACCTATTCTATGAAATATTTTGATTCATCTCACTCCAGTACTCACCTCATACATGTGCCTCATTAGATGCATACACATTTACAATAGTGAACACGTAACCCAAACTAAAACATAGCAACAAATTGACGTATTGCATCTTGAAAACACTCTTTACCTCTTAGCTACTTCTTACCTAATACTGCCACCCACCCTCCTTCCTCTCAAAAGGAATTAACAAAGATATCAACCCCAAGCTGGCTAAAAGCCAGCCACAAGCCCTCTCTGGGCCACATTTCACTTATCGAAGAAGATCAATGTCACCACCCAATCTCCACACTGCCAAAATACACCCTTGCTACTTCACTTTATCACAACACCCTCAAAGATTCCACGACATCATCGACACCCCTTGAAGATTATTTGCTCCTCTTTAATTGTGCCAAAGACTTGTATGCATCTCGAAGGAAGTCGAAGGAATTCTCTTTATACCACCCGCACTCCTCACCATGTTCTTGAGTCTCTTTGACATTCTTTTAGGTGGTGGTCTATTTTGAACTCCTCCTTCCATCCATCACATGAACAATAGTCGATTGAGTAGTGTGCTGACTACAATCAACCTCCTATGATCTCATTTCCACAAAAGGATTTTCCATTGGAGTAAGCTCTTGGATTCCACTAGCACCTTGCCTTTGCTCCCCACCACCATCCTTCCCATCATGACTATTACATCTTCCATCCTTTGAGACATCTCTCATTCCTGATGAATTTGCAATCTCAATGACTGATCATCCTCTGATGTTTGCATGTCTCCTTTCTTGGGCTTAGGTAGCTCCGGCACCTTAGTATGCACTTGAGCCATCTGTTTATCACCAGTCTCGACTCAATCGATCTTCAATACTTTGGTACGTCCACCATCTCCTTGTATAATTCATGATTTATACTAATCAGCCTCTTCTTCCAGTTGACATCCATTGCCAACCTCATCAATCTTATCACCTCTTGCAAGCTTCATATTCTCCTCACAAGTTGGACAACACCATGCATAGTGTCTCATCTTCTTGCACTGGTAGCATGTATATGAGAACGGGCCAAATTTGATTAGTTACAACATCTAAAAATCAAGAATGAAAAGTAAAAGAGGGTCGAATACCCCCTTAAAGTAATCTCACTTCATCACCTAAGTTGAAATCACAATTGGATTTCCAAACTACCACTGCATAGCTGAACATTTATTGAAAACCTAGAAAGTTGATTCAAGGTATCCTAAACTAAAGGCTAGACCATCAATTGCATTACAGATAATGCAACACCAAGGGATTATCCTAATGCAACACCATGGAGATAGGAACATGGCAATGCTATCGAATTAAGTTAACATAGCACCATTGCATTAAAGCTAATGCGACATCCCCCATGTAATACTATTTTGGGGAAGCTGAATCCCATAGTTTTTGATTTAATAGTCCCTCTAGTCTGCACTTGTGAGACCTACATGCACCTGAGGTTCAATAGAATCCCCAAAATAGATTTAGAACCTGAAGATATAACTCCAAATGATGTTCTACCTAACTAGCTACCGACCTTTGTGTCAGTCCATTCAGAACATTGTTTCTTAGTGCAGATTTCGTGTAGAAGGAGACATGGGAAAATTCCAATGTGAGAGCCTTTGAGGCTGCAAACTCTACTTCCATCCCACCCCAATCCCCTACTCCCTCAACCACTGGCAGATGCATTAGAGACACTTTTACCACAATGATGAGGTTTGTGCAACTCAACTTGTAGCTGAAATTATTAATCCTTTTGTGCTGAAAGGACGAGAGCAAGAAGAGTCATTAGTAACCATCTAGACAACATTTTTATCCTCCATATTCAACGAGTCTAGTCCCTCAACACTTGTTGCTAGTTAGCCACCACCCTCCCAATTCTTTGATGAGGGTTAAGCATTCAGAAGTACCTTCGAGCCTCGGTTCCCTCGTAGCTTCCTAATGCCTAACTTGAAAGGACCAAGACACAATGTACAGGGATCAATGCTAATATTTTCGACACCCTAATTTTGGGCATCTCCCATGTGGCCACGAAACATTGGAGGTAATACCTACCTTACAACCATGACACAAATGCCAATGCAAGGGGGAAATGTGCCTATACGTAGAGGCCCCTCAACCCAACCAATGCCTCACAAGTAACTACGCAGACTCCTAGTAGAGCTAGCTCCTCAAATCCTGCCTTCATGCAGCTAACCAATCAGTGGTACCCTCCATTATGACCAACGGCCTATGGAGCAGACACACCATCCTAACAACCTCCTTCAGTGCCACAAACAATCCTTAGGGATGAAACTATGAGGATCCTAGTGCAAGCACTAGGAAGGGGGCCCATGCCATCTCTAGTGTTTATAGGCAGGGATACTGATCCTGTAAGCATCAAGCCTATCGCCATATCCAAGCTAATAACCATGTTCTTAGGACAAGGAGACCCAGTCTTCCATGGGGAATGATTTGAGGAAATTTATGAGATCTTTGGTATGCCTGGGGATTTGGACATAATAAATGCCTTTGGATTGAGCCTAGATGGGAAGGCGGGCCAGTGGTTCAGAGCCTTAAATCTAAAGGAGAAAATAACTGGGAAACCTTATGCAACTCCTTCATAGTGGGTTTGCCTTTAGTGGACCCAAATGGAGTCCCATTAATCAGCTATATATGAAGTCAAGCAAAAGGAGATTTAATCCCTCCATGTTTATATTGTCAAGATTAAACACTTGAGCTCTTGATGTGAGACCCATGAGAGGATGAACAATGCACAACTCTTGCCATGTTTCCTCATAGGGTTGTGACATCCTAAACTTCATGACCATTTACTTGCCATGAATCCCACCTTGTTTAAGCTGTGCAGCAAAATGGCAATACGTGTTAGTGACAATATGATAGATAAAGCTCAATAAAAGAAATCCTCCACTGCATTTGATGGTGTCATAGTCGGCGAAGGCCTCAACCTTTGAGACTACTAATGAAACCAGCACAACCCCAAGGGGATGAACATAGAGGAGTTGGTTGCCAACCTATTAAACCACCTTGGCCAATAGTGGAAAGTAGGAGCGGCAAAAGAGGCTCTTAGCAACCCCCATGTATTCCCACAAAGAGACTGGTGGGGAGTTTGCAATGGCAACCATCTAAGCGATGAGTCTATGCACATCAAGGTGAGGCCATCACTCTACTGTGTTCATTGTGCATGCTGAGGGAGCCACAACACCTCAAAATGTAGACACCCTAAGGTGATAACCTAGGTTGTAGTTAGTCATACGTGCACCATAGAATCCAACATGAGGAGCCATATCGGTCAATCAAGTGCCATTTAGGGCTCAAAACATTCTGTTACCACCACCTATACTGGGACCTCAACCACACGCCCGCGTATCACTCCAGCAAATCAGGTGTTGGTAGAAGAGTTGCCTAGTGATTGGCAAGAGCAATACTCCTCCTCTTTCCTCATCCCTCCTCCTTCCTCTGTCTCCTTCCTCCTCCTCTTTCCTCCTCCCTCCTCCTCCTCCTTCCTCCCTCCTTCTCCTCCTCCCTTATTCGGACCTTTCCTCTTCCTAAACCTTGATATCTTCTTCTAAACCCTTAACCCTGTGAATTAGTAAATGAGACTAGCTCTCCACTCCTCAACCCTGGAACCCTTAGTTAGCTTCCTCAACCCTATCCTTCTTCTAAACCCTGCAAACCCTCTTCTATACCCTTGAACTCCCATGGAGGTGAAAACCTCCACCAATCCATGTCATGACCTCTTCTTCCCCGCCTAGGGTATGCTAGAACCACTTTCCATGCTTTAGCCTATGCCTCTCACCGAAACATGGCCCGAGGACCTATGCTACACTTGTGAACACCTATGATACAATGAGCGATGACATGATTGTAGGTGACCAACACCCTTGGACCTTGGAAATGAGAGAAAAAGTGACAATATTTTGGTGCCACTATTGGGGAGGTTAGTGCCTGAAGCAGAAGCAAAGTACGTACCTGCATGTGTGAAAAAGAATCCCATGCAAAAAACCATTCAAGACACATCTCTCAAGGCAAAGGAGTGAAAAAATACTTCCAATTGGTGCAAAAGGATGAGCTTTACATCCCTAACAATGTTGACTTACATAAGCACATTAATACACTAATCACACAAAATTAACCCTTAAACCCCCCACATCCTATAAAAGAAACAACACCCCCCCTCACTTTTCCAAGCCACTTCCATCTCTCGTCCATCTCCAAATTCTGTCAAGCCTCCATATTTTCATCCTCCACCACCACCACTTTCTCCGTCAACCTCCCCCCTTCACCACCACTTTTTTCGTCTAACATTCCCCCTTCAGCATCACTTCCGTCATCCACGCCCTCCACCTCCCACTCGCCATCCATCCCCTCCACCACTCCTATTCTGTCAAGCTTTCCCCTCCATTTGCATCACCTCACTTCCATCTCTCGTCCATCTCCAAATTTCGTCAAGCCTCCATATTTTCCATCCTCCACCACCACCACTTTCTCCGTCAACCTCCCCCCTTCACCACCACTTTTTTTGTCCAACATTCCCCCTTCACCATTACTTCCGTCATCCACCCCCTCCACCTCCCACTCACCATCCATCCCCTCCACCACTCCTATTCTGTTAAGCTTTCCCCTCCACTTGCATCACCTCCATCACCTCCCTCTCCACCACCTCCCCTTTTTTCTGTCCCACCCCCTCCTTCATCATCACTTCCCCCCACCCCCTACCTCCATCACCTCCACCTCCACCACTCAAGGTAATCACCCTACCTCTCGACCTCCACCCCACCATCCCTCTATCTCTCTCTACACCATCTCTCTACCTCTCCACCACCACCCCAACCCCCCACCCTTCTCTCTCTCTCTCTCTCTCTCTCTCTCTCTCTCTCTCTCTCTCTCTCTGCTCCCTAACTCACCCCTTTGCTTAACCCACCCCCTAAAACTCTCCACTCAAAGGCCAAGGCCAAGGCCAAGCCACCTCAAGGGGCCACAAGCCAGCAGTGATGGCTACACACAGCCACTGCTACGATGCCAAGGCCGATTGTCGTGCCACCATGTGGCACACAGCGTTGCCTTATTCTACCACCATTGTGCTCCTCCTTGTTGCACCTCGACTAGACTCACCTTCACGCCTCCGCACCTGCGCCCCCACCTACGGTGCCCTCCTTTTGCACCCGTAGCCGCCTCCACACCTCCTTCTTCCTATTGCTACCCCCTCATAACCCTCACACTCCTATCCCCTCACCCCCACACATCACACCCCCTCCCCTCTTCCACTCGGCTGATCGATGATGGTGGCGGTGGCCCTCCCCCCCATTTATTTACTTTAAAAAAAAAACCTAAACTAACCCTCAACCAATCATAGCTAGTTTAACCCACCCTAAGCTAGGTTATGTTGACTTATAGTTAGTCTAGGTTAGGTTAGTTGACCCTAAGCTAGGTTAATAATAGTTGGATCATTTAAACTACAGTTAGGTTAGGATAACCTTGCTTTAATTAATTAGGTTAACTGGGGGTAAGTAAGGTTAACTAACTACCAATCAAACTAATTGTGTAGTTAGGATAACCAGGGTAGGTTAGGCTAACTTAATCAGTTAAGCTAATTGAACTAGATATGTTAAACTAACTGACATGTACTTTAACTAGTAGTTAGATCAACTCCTAGTTAGTGCTTAAGTCTAAGGTCCCTACACACTTGGACATAAAGACCAAAGGGCCCCTGATTTTCTCCTTCCTTTAAAGGTCCGTAGCTCGATCATTTAGGACCCAAATTGAACCCGCTTTGAGCCCAAATTTCACACATTGAAACACCATGCCATGTGAAAATTTTCCAGCCCAATACACACCATTTGAGCCTAACACTCATTAATTCACACCTTGTGTGGCCTAATAATTCGCTCGATAACTTTCACACGTGACCTTCAATTGACGATCCATTTACACCGGCACATTCTTGCACTCAAGTGGGACAATGCTAGGTACAATTATAAAATGACGGTCCCTAATACACTAACACATCTCTAACCCCCCAACACATACATCAACATTCAGACTTGAGGAGGATGTACCCAATTGACCTCTTGAGAATTCTACATGCAACTACACTCTGACCAACATCTTTAACCACCCTCTGCTCCAAATTCCCCCCCTTGCAATTGATCCAATCCATTTGACTCCTCCAATTCACATGATAGATCATCGTCACAATGATGGTGATCTTAACCTAGAAGTCGATGGGGAAATTTTCTTTTCCCATCGCAACAATCATGACTGACACAATAACAATCAAGACAGGCGACCCCTTGACAAACTAGAATTTCCAAAATACAATGGTCGGGGTGACCCAACAAGATTTCTCCAGCATTTTGATGCCGCATGTCAAGCTGGAGGGGATCAATCAAATGAAACCAAGGTAGCATGGTTCCCCATGGCCTTAATTGATGAAGCTTTCGAATGGTATCTCGATCTCTTAGTGAAAGAATGAGCCACATGCGACCAACTCCAAACCAAATTCAAGAGGCGGTTCCAAATAAAAAGGCTTCAAGCGAGACAAGATGGGCAAGGACTAGGTTTTAATGAGATGTGTAATGCCACATGAGATCATGCCAATCCTCAATGAAGTCCATGAAGGCATTGAAGGAGGACACTTCCAAGGTGAAGCAACTACAAGAAAAATCTTCCTTGCAAATGAATATGTCAAAAGTTGTGATGTATGCCAACGCACTACTAAACCACAATATAGGGACTTAAACCCCCTAACGATAGTTGTTGCACAAAAACCATTTGAAAAATGGGGGATTGATTTTGTCGGTCCCATACATCCACCAACAAAGGGAACACATGCACACTACATCATTGTGGCCATTGATCACTTTACCATATGGGCTGAAGCTATAATAGTGAGAAAGGCAAATGCCAGAAGCATAGTAAAGTTCTTGTACAAGAATGTGATCACCCAATTCAGATGTGATCACAAGAATGTGATCACCCGATTCAGATGTAATCACGAGAATGTGATCACCCGATTCAAATGTGATCACGAGAATGTGATCACCTGATTCGGATGTCCCATTGAAATCGTGTCAGATAGAGGCACGCATTTTGTCAATGAGATTATCCAAAAACTCTTGTTTGGCTTTATGGTGATCCATAGAAAAAGTACACCATACTACCCCCAAGGGAATAGATAAGCTGAATCCACCAACAAAATATTATACATTGCCCTCACTAAGGTAGTAGAACCAAAGATTGTGATTGGGCATAAAAACTACATGCAACCCTATGAGCATATCAAACCACACTCAAGGTCAGTACAAGGAATACACCTTTTCAATTGGTGTATGGCCTTGAAGATGTGGTCCCACTAGAATTTGTAATACCAAGCCTGTGCATAGCAGTACAGGAATGTATGGGAGATTGTGCATCCTTGAAAGAAAGAATCTCTCGATTGGAGAAGCATACAAAGACAAGATTAGTTGCCTACCATGCCATAACAACAAAAAAATGAAGAAGGAAGGCATGGCTTGATAGAAACCTTAAAGACAAAGACATTAAGGAAGGTGACCTAGTCTTGCTCTACAATGCCAAGATCCATAAGGAAAAGCTCAAGTATCTAGGTCAAGGACCTTATAGAGTTAAGAAGATGATCTCAATTGGAGATGTGTTGCTAGAAACTATGGACGGAGTCCAATTCACCACGACAATCAATGAGAGCCAATTAAAATGTTACTGCATCAACATGCAAGCCATCACCGACAATAATGAGGATTTGGAGACCCCTAACTTCTCTGTTTTCACTAGATTATATCATGAGCACCCATTGGCAATGTACGTTTTCCCATATATATGTAAATTGAATCGATCTCAACCTAGGGCTCAAAAGTGATGACTGAGTCCTAGTTGCCCTATGAAATCCTTAGAAACTTAAGTATATAGGAGGAATTGCAACCTCACTAGTCATACATAGAGCACTCACATGTTTTGAGCACCATGAATAAATTGCACAAATGAAAGCCCCAAGATAGTGAATTGTTTCGTCCACTTAGAAAAGAAACATGCATTGATGGCACATGGTACTCTTCTCACATGACACTATTGGCACATGGTACTGCCAAATTTGAAGCTCATTCATGTGTGAAATGCTAGGCTAAAGATAGCTTGATAGGAAGGGAAAAAGGCCTACCACACCATCGGCAAAGCAACATTATGCTAAACGACCCAAATCTCAACATCGATATCCCTCCCCAAATCACCGACCTAAAGAAGGACAAGCTTTGGAATCACCAAAACAACCATTAGCCCAAAGCGGCCACATATGGTAATTTTAGGTGGTGCCAGTGATGCAAAACTTGATGCATCATGCTAAGGAGAGATGCATGAAGAGCTAAAGACCAGGGAGATAAGGGAACAGGATGCAAAATTGTCAGCCATATAGGATGCAATCTTAGATCAGCTTGATGTCCAAGCTAACAAGGACCCAACAATAGAGATAGCAATACAGCTTGTATGTTGCACGTCACAACATACAACATATCAGCTGATGCACACAACTTTTTGCAGGCCAAGGGCTAGGGATGTTTTTTGAAACGTGTAGAGACAGAGAATCTAAGGCTCAAAGAAAGCATGGTAGAGAAATTGATACAACAGGTCCTTGTACAAAATGATATAGCAAAAAGTAGAAAGGATGCACAACAAGTGATGATTTGTCTACAAGAGAAACACATTCAGCTTTCTGAAGCCATGAGAAAAAAAGAAGAGGCAGAGTAGTCCTTTCACATAATGAAAGACTCTTGTGATGAGCTTAAAAAAGAAATCATGCTCTTAAAAGAGAACCTGTAGGTAAAAGATGATCAACTCATTACCACAACCGATACAAGCCAGAGTTGCAACAAAGCATCACTTAATTCAAAATGCCAAGTTCAGAGACTAGAGCAAGAAGGTTTAGTATCCAAGGAAGAGGTTGTAAATGCCAATGCCTAACTAGACTCCCAAGAATAAGTGTTACTCTAACTTCACGTGCTTAATGATCAATTGCTAGGATCATCAAAAGTAAGTCAACAATTCAATGTTCTAAAGCTTGCCTACACCACATCACTTGGTAAGTGCAATAAATAGAGCATAGAGCTACCAAATCAAAAGGCAATAATTTTTAATTGGAAGTTCAACATTAGAATCAAGCTGATGATGACACAAAGGAATCAACAAAAGATTTGTTGCTACAAAGCACCACAACAATATACCAAGATCTTGTTGCAACACTTAAGTAAGCGAATCATCTACGAGGATGAGCTCGCATTCAGTGCAACCACTTGCAGCTCAAAATGCTGCATGCAGTGACTGAGACCACGCCACTAAGCCATGAGAACCTCCAAGAATTATGCCAAAAAATGGATGAGGATGAGAAAAATGTATTCTATCTATCAGTACATACAAACCTCATACAGTTAAGACTAGACACCATACTTTTGTATGAATATTTAATGGGTAGTCCTCCTCTTTGAGTAGTAGCGGGACTCTTACCCCACTAGAACAAGCACCATTACTCTCCCCAAGATATCCTCCCACAGTTCCCACATTGAAGCTAACAATGCCTTCGATAAAAATTGATAAAGATCTACTTGAGGAATATGTGGTCTACCTTTAATCCAATCTTCCCTATCTCACCACCCTCTGCTTTGATCTCTCACCTCCCTCCCTAACTTTCTATGTACATTCCCTAAAATCCATGTGAACCACTATTCCTTTCCATGCCTCACAACACTTCTTTCTAATCCAAGAATCCCAATCTTAGCATCCGGTGACACCAAACTTTTTCCCACTACTTGAAAATTCTTCTCTTGAGGATTATCAAATTGCTAAACCTATTTATCCTACCCTTCCTCCACCTCCTACCAACATCCCTCGTCCCTCTTTCTCTCATTCAATACTTGCTTCCACCTCCTGTATGTCCCCTATAACCTCTTTCTCTCTATTATGACCACATATCCCTCATATTTCTAATGAATTTCCAATGGAAGGTGGTGACAATGATTACAACAAAGAGCTTCATGATTTGGATAATCCAAACCGAGAACACCCACATGGGAGTTGAATACAGAAACAAATAGGATTCCATTACCAGATAATCCCATAGGTGACTTCTAGAGGCGATATCCAGACATGCAGTCAAGAGGAGGATGGGATCTCAACATAATTTTTATGAACATTCACCAAGGGTAGATTACTCTAGACATAAGCAACAAATTGGAAACACGACCAGCATGGTGTAGTCTAATGTTGCTCAAAGAAAAGTACCTCCTTAAATACTTACATGTAGCATCTTCCTTTTGAGCACATCCCACATTCGAAGTAGTACCCCATTGCTTCAAATGGGATGCCAATCGACATGATCCAGGTAAGGAAGATGCACCTCGCAATTGGCCCCTCATAAATAGATACTCCAAGGTCCAATGGACAAGCCAAGAAATACCAATCAGAGCTTTGAACAAACATGCATCAGAGATGCGAGGAAGTTATGACAAAACACTCAAGGAAAGTGCAAAATATAGTGATGCTCTCACAGTCATCTTGAGGGTGGTGGCCCTCACAAATATAGTGATGCTCTTGTAGTCATCTTGAGGGTGCCCCTCACAATTGATGACCATTAACCCATGTTCAGTTTCACTCTGAATGCACTAATAAATGCTCAAACAACTAGTCACCTCTTTCAATGAGCCATATCTCTTGAGGGATGGTATGTTTGTCTATTTGAAAAAATAACTGATACTAGCTTCTTATAAACTGTGCAGAGACACTATGGAGTTTGCACACCACAAGGAAAGGATCACTAAGAAGTTTGCAAAATACATTATCGACGACAACTCTACCACAATAAATGGGTTACCACAACTGCATCACAGTGCCGAGTGCATAATCAAACATGACACGAGGTCAGGTAATCTAATCATTATGGGGGAATGTTGCCTTTGTGGTGCCAAGGGCCAATCAATGCATGTGTGGAGTAGTGGCAAAGCTTCATTGTAATATCTTGAGCTTGGAATACAACTTGAGAAATCTAGTGGGACGGGGATAGCCAAAATCCTCTCTACAAAAGATTTGGTCATTCTTTTAAAATCAAGATATGGAGAGAAATACTAAAACTAGAAAGAGAAAGATTGAAAGCCTTCACTCTTTGAGGTATCTTCACAAGTACCTTCACTAGTGAAGGGACCCAAAGGTAACTTCACAAGTGAAGTGACCCAAAGGTACCTTCACAACAAGTGAAGGGACCCAAAGGTACCTTCACCAATGAAGGGATCCTCATGTATAAATCCCTCTCTATGAAATGAAGCTCCCACTCTGAAGTGGCTTAGTGTTTAGTACAACTTTGGTGTTCTTGCACAAATCATCTCCAAGTGTCCATTCTTTCTCACATTATTGTGTTCTAGCATGCTCACACTCTTGCATTCCTCCCCCCTCCTCTTTCCTGCTCCCTCTTCCTCCCTCCTTCATCCTCTTTCCTCCTCCTTTCTCCTCCTCCTTCCTCCCTCCTCCTCCTCCTCAATTCTTCCTCCCTCCCTCCTCCTAAACATTGGTACCTCCTTCTAAACCCTCAACCTTGTGAATGAATGAATGAGAATAGCTCTCCACTCCTCAAACTTGCAACCCTCTCTCAACCCTAGAACCCTTATTTAACTTCCTCAACCCTATCCTTCTTCTAAACCTTGCAAACCCTTTTATATACCCTTGAACTACCATGGAGATAAAAACATCCACCAATCCATGTGATCAACTTCTTCCCCACCTTGTGTAAGCTAGAATTGCTTTCCATACTTTAGCCTATAGCTCTCACCAGAATACAACCCAAGGACCTATGCTACAATGAGAGATGACATGATTGGAGGTGACCAACACCCTTGGACCTGGGACATGAGAGAAAAAGTGACAACACTTATCTACCAATAGGTCCTAGTATCACAAAAAGCAAGGGACACAAATACTTGACAAGGAGACCTCCCATTTAGTACTATACTTGTCATGGGGCCAATGAGTTCCCATATAAGGGAGAGGCTAACTTGCTAGTCTCCTCCTTCAAATGCCAGGGGACTCATTTCCTAAGGACTGTCCCTAGAAGGATACACCACTCGTGTTTCTCCCAGCATCGTCAAACCCTTGTGTAGTGGGTATGGGGTGGATGACTTGTAAAAGGATCACCCCATACGAAGTGCTGCAACCACGACTCAACCCAAGGGCGTGAACCTTAATTTGCTGAGCATTAAGAGAGGCAAAGTGTCCTCTATATCTATAAATGTGATCACAAGGCATAGGTCAAAGCTTTATCTAGAGAATTGCATAAACAAGTAAGAAAGGACAAGGCCAGTACATCGAAACTTAAGGAGGCACTCCCATCCACACCTGGAATGGCTAAAATTACTACTAGGGTTGGCAAAGGCCAAGACAAAGTAATCATCCAAGATGGGTCAGACGAGGACACAACTACCTTAGCCTCCGATAAGACCTCCTTAAGAGGTGGAATGTTCAATCAACCACCCATGAAGGGAACGGAATGGGTTGGAAGCCAAATCCAAGCCTGGGGAATGTCCTTGAGAAGCCAATTAGAATATTTAAACCCCCTAGTAGAGAAAAAATGCCTCCTAGAGACACAAGATTGGGTTCAGAAGTGCAAAGCAAAGTTTGAACAAAGGCTCAAGGCAAGCAAGGGGCTCAATACCATTCATCTCAGCTATATGGAACCCCACAAGGCCATTAAGGCTCTACAAGTACCTAAAAGAGTAGACAAGGAAGGTGCATGCACCCCTTCCGTGGGACATCCCTCACTAATGCAACAAATGTTTGAAGAGGATCAAGCCTTGCAACAACTATAGGAGGACGATAACTTGTCCTTCTATGGCTTTGCGAATCTTGAGTCGATAGGTAGGAAACCTATCATAGGGCCTCGAGACATTGTAGGCCTAGCTTCATTTCTCTCCATGGAAGTGAAGCATGGCACCTTTGATAGAGGAGTTACAAATCTTATGGAGAGGAGTGCAGGTCTTTGATATTTCCAGAGCTCCTAGACATACCAATGATATTTTGGTTAGGGGTATCTTGATGTGGACCATGCATGACTACCTAGGATATGGAGAGTGCACAGGTACGTGGTTGTGTCTTTACATGTATAATATAGGATTATGCTTTTATGACTCTTTCGCACGCATGTCTTATACTAACACATTCATGCACATGTGCAAGACTTGTTACAAGTGGGTACCATGCTTGTCCTATTTGTGGGCCGGGTTTGAAATCACTTGCACGATACTCCAAACATATGAGGAAAAAGCCTATAGTAGCACTATTGCAAGGCAATCCAAGTTTTTGGGGAGACATCACGGGCTGGATGATCCCAAATAGTAACACCCAAGACTGCATGTCCCAAAGGTATCAAGGAATGCCTAGAGGATGAATAAGATCTTTTGAAGTTAATAAACTTGGGCAAGAAGTGCCCACCTGCTACAACTTGATGTGCCTCAATGATGATTATTGATCTTTAATGTGGTAATACACATCTACAAAGGATGCTATGACCTCATTTCTTGTAGAGATGTCCTATAATGCTAGTGTATTTCCAAGATTTTAAGGCAATTCTCCTTCACTCATTTACCAAAATTTGTATGGGAAGTTAGTTGTTGATGAGTATTGCATTCTCTTCATGCTTATCTTTGTACAAAACCATGGCAAATAAGTCAACATTTGGCAATTTTTCATTTAGACCCTTTGGCCACCATGTCTTTGAGAATGTGAAATGCCTATGCACTTTCTATTTCACCCCCTGTCTTGTTAATTGATGCAAATGTCAAAAGTCTTGATGAACCTTTGGTAGAAACTGAGATTCCCACAAATGATCTTGCTTGTTTGATGTTAGTGGGTTCCTTCATCTTCTTAGTATAATATATCATGGTCCCTTTGTTTGATATTGTGTGGTCAAGCAATATGCCCAGCAATACATAGAAGGCATATTTAGGAGGGTTGGGCATACAATGTATGCAGTTGTGAAAGCCTTTTTCTAGGAAATCCAAATGCTTTGCTTTAATATTGGAGGGAGTACATCAAGAAAGATCACCAAGAATTTACTAATGTCTCTTAATGCATGCACACATGCACACGCGTGCACTCACACCTCCCCCAAAAAAAACACACACACACATCCCCTTGTGGACCCTTGCAATGCTTGGGATTTATGAGCACTTTAATGATATTGATAAACATTATTGAGAGTCCAGGATTTATAAACTTTTTGGGTTGGAGTGGGCAGGTATAGTGATTTTTTATTGAAAGACTGTGGCCAATAATTCCCTTGGAGTGCCATAAGGCGGGAAACCTTGAAAGTGTATCCACAAGGCAGGAGAGACGGAGACTTATCTCACTTGCACGTGCCAAGCCAAGAGGGAAGGAATGCTGCCCGATGATGCGTGACAGACCTGAAGGCATGTAGAGAGAGCCCCATGGAGCGAGAGTCCGAGCTAAACTGTGTCGGAAATGGAACTCCTCTCAGGTGCATTGTCCCGGCCTCCTTTATGTCGTTCCGTGGGTTCACTAGCAGACGTTTTCCCTCATATTTGGCTTTCTCAAGTGATTTTTCTACGATTTGTGAGGACATCTCTTACCAATCCTTGCTCCAACTGGTTGCAAACGCAATACAGTATCACGAGCTATAATTGCCTGAGCTGGATTTTCGCCTGCTTCTCTGCGGAAGCAAACAGTGTGGTATTTAACATTGATGCTCTTACCTGACATAATATTCGAATTGCATAGAGAACAACTCTTTGACTAGACGTTAATAGGAGGCAACTCTGCATCTCCATGATTTGTACGTATGGAGTTGGGATTTTTTGCCTTTGACGACAGACTGGGTTGTTCTACGGTTCCTTCAGCCCTCTACTTTAGCGCAGATTTGATATACGTGGAGACAGGAACTCTACTTCAACACTTAACGTTTCTCAAGATCCAATGTAGCATCTAGCAGCAGCCAGATCCTTCTACGAACAGCCAAAAGTCAAAACTCGAGTCCCTAGAATCTCATTCAAGCTTTGGGGCAAGGGTGGAGTCCCTTTAGGTGCGAAAACCCTGCAAACTCTCTCTATGAGTCAGAGATTTAGTCTCCATTTCTTTGATTTCCCTTTCTGAGTTTCTTGTGCGCCACCTTTGTGCCAGTCCTTTCGTGGATCCGTAGCAGAGATCGACCTTTTGGTTTGATGGCCCTTTCCATGTATTTATTGCTCGGACAACTCTTACTTATAGGAGCTTACGATGAGCTTGAATGGAATTGACTAGTCTGTAAGAGATGTCTTTTATCTCTGTAAAAGATATAGCTAAAAAGTACAAACTCTCAAGCCCCCTTATCTTCCATGATCTTTGTTTTCCGACGACCAACCTTTGTATGGACCTGTATATCATTAGGTGTGTCTTCTACCAAGAACTGGTTGTGCCATACTTTATCTTGTGCAGCTAGATAGCGCATACTTTTAAAAGACTTATCAGTCCAGAAAACCCATATCTTCAGCAATAGCTCATCTTGGATCTGACATTATGATGTATACTTAGCACAATTTCTTCTTGGATTTTAAGATTCGTTGATCTGGGCACGACAATCTATTGTTGGCACAGTTTTCTCTTGGACTTTAATTCTGATATGTTGGAGTATTTATAGAGTCATCGTTTCTCTTGGCTTGCTTTATAGTTTTTGGGAGTCATGTAGTCCATGTTTGGGCCTCAAAGGGTGGTTGAGCCAATGTTCCAAGGAGATGTTTTGTAGATCTGACCAAAGCAAGGTATGCTTGCTTGTACACAGTGGTAGAGCTAAGATCTAAAATCTAAAATGAAACCACAACTCCATGTGAGAAGTGAAGCCCCTTGAAATAGGTTATCTTTGTGTCTTGTATGTTGGAGAGAGAGAGAGAGAGAGAGAGAGAGAGAGAGAGAGAGAGAGACTATGAGACTATGAGACCAATGGACATTACATTGATCTGGGATTGATCTAAACCCCTCAAGAGCAAGAGAATAATGAGCTAAGTAGAGTTGTCGTTTGTGTTGTGAGTCTGATTTACTCGCATTATATAGGATTATGATCTTGTCAAGGGGGAGATTAGGCCTTTGGTAACCCTACTAAGACCACAAAATAACTTAGTGGTTGTAAATGATGTCATTGATCCATTGTTGCATGATGTGAACACCCTCTACACTCACAAGCTCAATAACCCATGAGGCTACACTATTGATCCCTTGTATAGTCTCAAAACATGAGGCTTTATGCCTAAGCTTATGCTGGTCAAGTAACCGAGGGTACATAGCTCTGTTTTATGAATCTTGTGGTGTCTCATCTACACAGCCTCTATGGGAGAAGAATGGGATCTTGTGCTATCAAGGCTCCCATCTAGTTGCATCGCTTGTATATGTAATGGCAATTCTGGGGATACATCAACCGTGGTATAGAGAAGAGTATGGATACTATTTCTATTTTCTTGACTCTGTTTCTTTGCATCAATTAAAGTAAATGAACATCCTAGAAGAAACGCTCAAGGGATATGCTTATTCAAGCATAGAGAGCACAAACTATAACAAGCCGAACCCCTTATATATATATATACATATGTATATACATATATATATATATACATATGTATATATATATATATATATATATATATATATACATATATACATACACACATGTACACACACACATATATATATATATATATATATATATAGATATAGATATACATATATACATATATATATATACATATATATATACATATATACCTATATATATACACACACACACACACACACACACACACACACACACACACATGTACACACATGTGTGTATATATATGTATATACACACATGTGTGTACACACACATATGTATATATACATGTGTGTACACATGTGTATATACACACATGTGTGTACATATGTTTGTGTATATACACACATGTGTGTATATACACAAACATATGTACACACATGTGTGTATATACACATGTGTATACACATGTATATATATACATATGTGGTACACATGCGTATATACACACATGTGTGCATATACACATGTGTATATACATATGTGTGTGTACACATATACACACATGTGTATATATACATATGTGTGTGTACACACGTGTGTACACACACATATGTATATATACACATGTGTATATACACACATGTGTGTACATATGTGTGTGTACACACATGTGTGTATACACATGTGTATAGACACGTGTGTATACACATGTGTATATATACATATGTACATAGAAATGTGTACACACACACACACACACACACACACACACACACATATATATAATTTTCATTGTCGTGACAAGTGAAATGATTATTTAGTTAGTTAATAGTCATTAGAATCTTATTATTGTTAGGCGTCAAGTTGATGGTGCAGTTATATGCTTGTATTTATGATTGATCAAGCGGTGTAAATAGTACCGCTAAACTATGTAACGTTGGCCAATGATTAGTACTAAAGATGTGCACACACGTGTCGAGGTTCTAGGGGCAATAAGAAAGGGAAGGGTGCATTAGAGTGCATTAAATGGTAGGTGCATGGGTCATAGGATAAGGGTAGGTGTAAATGGGAAGATGGAACTTGAGTGAACAAGGGACATTAATGAAAGGGTATCACCCTTCATTGTGAATCTCACGTAGGATTCTCACTATCACATTGCATTTATTCGTCTTCTCTCTCCCACCTTGCATGTAGGTCGAAATAGAAATAAGTACTCTTATGAGATCGCTCTTTCCCACCGGAGAGCCAATTGGCATTCAAATTTTGCATGCATTGCACACATTTGTATTTTCGAGAAGTATGGTTTTCTATAACTAGGACGAGAAGCAAGAGAGGAGAGCAGAGGACGGCGCGAAGAAGAGCGTGGGATGATAAAGATCAGCGAACGTGATGATGGAAAGGCACGTGCGAAGGAGGGAATGGTTCTCAAAGGCACTCGATGACAAGTGGCACACGACGTGCGATTAATGACAACAATCTAAAATCGTGACGGAGCGATGAATTAAGGAAGGAATGCTTCTTTGATATGTATTTTCAACAAGGAGTATTTCAAGCGAGCCTTGAATATTATGTTGCAAACTAAACCTTTTTGTCCTCCAATGGTTGAAATTGTGAGGTCTCAGTCAAGGGCTATCTTTGAAATTTGTTGCTCTTACACATGGAACGGGGTGATCCCTCTCTCCCCTCCCCTCACCCGTGTAAGTGTATTCTTAAAATCCTTATACTATGTCCGTTCTGCCCAATAAAAAGTTGGATTGGAACAAGATTGTAAGGGGGTGATTCATCCACTAAGGGGCTTAGCACATGGGAAGAAATAGGATGGGAATGGGAAAAGGTGGTCCCAAGTGGTCCCATGCATATTTCTATCCTATTCCCATCCCACCATATGCTAACAAAAAAAGAACTAGGTATGGGTTTAGGAGGAAGAGGACACATGGCATGATTTCACGTGTTTAAGAGGTGGGGACCTTGTGGGCACAAGGACACATGTCATCCTTCCATGTTTTTGAATCCCTAAAAAAGGGGAATCCATTTTGGCTGCCAAGGTCTAGAGGCCATGGTCCAGGATGGGAAAAAAGTGGCTACTCCCATTCTAAATCCATCCTAGACCACTTGGTGTAGGATGGGAGTAATGATGACAAAAATATTCCCATCCTAAACCCATGCTAGCCCCATCCATGTGCTAAGGTCCTAAGTATCCCCTATAACGGTATCTAGAGCTCCAATGCGCTCAAAATAAGTAGCCTAGACAAAAGTCGGATTGAAAGAAGATATTAAGAGGTGATCCAAGTACTCCCTATAACGTGTTGTATTTAGAGCTCCAATCCACTCAAAATAAGTAGCCTAGAGAGAGTGTACTAGTTTAAAGCAGAAATACAAGAAGAAAAGCTTAAAGAGAGTAAAGCGGGAGTTACTAAAAGGAAAGAATGAAAGGGAAAGGGAGATATAACAATGAATTTATTCTTTAACCACTATTACTCGAAGGAGAGAGAGAAAGAACACCTTCACCTCCTTCTGAAGAGAATGGATTAGGTGAGAGTTACCACACATCTTGAGTATGATAACCCACAAATAGATTTACAACAATCTCTCTTTTAAGAACCTCTTGATCGGGAGTTCTCCTTTTGTAATGAAAGAAGATATAAGACCATCCAAGAACAAGGTGATGAGTTTACGCCTTCAACTGGAAATCTAGTATACATGGATTATAATCCAAGTGCAAGAGGAAGAGAGGAGACTCTTGTGGATAAGCTGATTTTTCAGCTTAGCAATATGTTTGAACAGTCCATTATGGCGAGATTAGGGACTAAGAGGACTCTAAACTTTGGGGATAAAGAGTTGATTATCCCTTCTAAGAGATCTAAATTTCAATGTCGAGAGAAAATTGAGTTTCCTAAATATGATGTGACGAGGGAGGTTGACAAAATCCTCAATTGGATTTATCATTTTGAGCTATGCTTTGCCCATCAAGACAAGATCGAGCAAGAGAAGCTTGATCTTGCCATATTGCATCTGCAAAAGGATACTCTAATGTGGTGATCTTTGTCACAAATAGGAAAGGAGCCTATTCATGAATGGGCTAAGTTTGTGGAGGAACTAAAAGCTACTTTCATGCAACTGACGCATGAAGAGAACCTAACCTTTTGTTGGGAGAGGTTTAGGTAGTCCGATAATGAGAGTAATGCATATTTTACAGCTAGGTTTTTGAAACTCTGTAGAGTTCCTCGAAAAAAGTAAGGGAGATAGGAGAAAGAAGTATTTAGCAGCCTTAAGCCCAAAAGTAAGATACGAGGTTGAAATATTTAACCGAATCATGCTTAAGGAACTCACTAAGTTGGTTGAAATAGTTGAGTAAAAATTGATCCTCATAAATCCTTCAATAAGGAGGGTGGGTCAACATCTAAGATGAATAACATACCCACTTTTAGGAAACCAAACTGGTTTAAGAATAATAAAGGAAAGGGTAAAGCTCTTGTAAGGAATGTGAACAGCCAATCACGTCTTAGATTTTCCTTCTATGACAAACGAAGAGAAGAAGGTGATTAAGAAGGAAAATGTTTAGGGGTGTAAGAAACATAAAGCCAGGGCACGTATGGCATAAGTGTCTCATTTTCTTGGGTAAAATTGTTAAGACGAATTCGATAAAATGGAAAGCCAAGGCATCTAAGCAGGAGGGTGAGGCTTCTGCCTCGTCATCCTCTAAATCTATCATGACTATTGAACCAATAGTGAATATTGTCCATTCAGCCAATACCTTTGGGTCTCATGATCTTTTTAAGATGTATGGATTCGTGAATGAACAGAGAATAGTGGCTCTCGTAGAGGATGGATATAATTATGACTTAGTGAGTGATAGATTGATAAAATGACTCCATCTTAAACTAGAGCCTATAAAATTATGTTACTCTCAGGAGCTTTTAGGGAACATAATGAAGAAGACACATCCATAGTACGGAATCTCTTTTCGTATACAAAAATAAAGAGATCGAAGGGATTTTTTGGTAGCTTCTTTACAAGACGTTGACTGATTCTAGGTAAACCATGGCGGTATGATTTTAATCTGCTATTCATTCTCATACTCATCATTGTTGCTTTGTACATAAGGATCATAGGGGATCGAGATGTGTATACGATTCCATTGATTATTCCTACCCAAGCGAAAAGATTGGTAAAAAGAGAGGTAGATTGTAATCTTTTATATATATGAGAATCGGGATTCACGAGATCTTCATATCTCAAAAGAAGATTGGGAGATAAATGAGTTCCTTAGAGCTTATGAGGATCGATTTTCAAGAGATGACTCATTTGAATTGCCTATGGAGAGAGAATATGATCATGCCATAGACTTAGAGTTAAGAGCTTCTCCTCCATGTAGAGCCCCATATAGGATGAACATGATAGAAATAAAGGAGATAGAAAAATAAATTGAATATCTATTGCGAAAAGGCCTGATTCGATTAAGTAGTTTTTCGTTTGGTGCATTTGTATTATTGGTCAAGGAGGGATCATATCATGTGTATAGATTATCGTGCTTTGAATAAACTTAGGATTAAGAACTAATATCCGATTTCAAGAGTGGACAATTTGTTGGATATTCTTAAAGGTGCTAAAGTTTTTAGCAAATTGGATTTGAAATGTAGTTATCAACAACTTTGGATGAAAGTTGGAGATGAACATAAGATAGCTTTTTGCACCCTTAGTGAACATTATGAGTTTTTGGTCATGCCTTTTGGCCCAACTAATGCTCCAATCACTTTTAGTAGGCTAATGAGAAGGGTTTTGTGACCCTACTTGGAAAAAATTGTCAGTCTTCTTTGACGACATTTTGAGTTTTCAGCCAGATGGAGGGAGAGCATAAGGATCACCTTGCTAAGGTGATGGAGCTCCTACAGAAGGATTGATTGTTCTTAAATGCCAAGAAGAGGGAGTTCTTTAAGACATAAATAGAGTATTTGGGACATATTGTGTCTGTTAAGGGAATTCGAGTTGATCCTAAAAAGGACAAGGTCATAATTAAATGACCAATACCCAAAAATATACATGAGTTGAGATTCTTTCTAGGGATGTATAGTTATTATCCTAGTTTCATTAAGAATTTTACATATCTTGCTTTTCCACTAACAGATTTGTTGAAGAAGCATTCCTTGTATAAGTGGGGAGAGGTTTACCAAGTAGCTTTTGAGGAGCTTAAGCGAACATTGGTCAGTGCACCAGTGTTAACACCTCCAGATATGGACAAAGAGTTATTTGTTGTATGTACGGATGCGAGTGGTACCTCGATTGGTGCAGTGTTGATGCAAGGAGGGCATCCCATTGCTTATGAGAGTAGAAAGCTTTAAGGGGTTGAATGAATACGTATGAGGAGTTATTGGCAGTCATTCATGCTTTGAAGTTATGGAAGCATTATCTATATGGTTCTGCTTTCAAGATTAAGACTGATCATCAAAGTATCATGCACTTATTTTCTCAACCCATTGTTTCTTCAAGACAAAATCAAATGGGCTGAATACATTCAATCTTTCGGGCAACCAAATATTGAATATCAGCCACGAAAGGGGAATTTAGTAGCTGATGCTTTGAGTAGACGGTCCCAAGTTAATCACATTTTTATAATCAAGGAGAAATCACTAGGAGGAATGGTTGAAGCTTATTCTTCAGATGAGGACTTCTCTGAAATTTATGGAAAGCTTCAGCGTAACGAGGTTGGAGAGTAAGAGACCTATTCCATCGTGGATGGATGCCTATTGTTGGGATGTGCCATATGTGTACCCAAAACATTTCAGTATCTAGTCATTAGCGAGTTACATGTGAGTCCATATTTTGGACATAGAGACATTAGAGGGACCATTGATAATATTGAGAGGTACTTCCATTGGTCTAAACTTTGCAAAGAAGTTTCAACCTTCGTTCAACAATGTGACTTATGTCAACGACATTAAGTAAGCCTATTGGACTTTTGCAGCCTTTGCCTATTCCCTTTGAAATAACGTGGCGTATGGGAGCGCATAAAATCTAACACAAGTAAGACTGTTGGCCTTTTGTAGCCTTTGCCTAAGGCTATTCCCTCTCTAAGGTGGGGACACATTACAATGGATTTTGTGTCAGGTTTTCCCAAGGTTGGTCAGGTTGAGCAGATTTTCACGCATGTAGATAGGCGAGTAAATAGGCTCATTTTATTTCTTGTAAAAACGAGTTGTTTGCTTCTGAAACAACAAGGTTATTCATTAGGGAAATCTTTAGGTTACATGGGTTACAAAATCTATTGTATCTGATAATGATGGCCAGTTATGTCTAGAAGAAGGATTGAGAGCGTATGAGTTGAAATTACCAGCCCATTGGCATATGAAGAATATCTCTCATGTGAGCAATTTGAAGAGGTATCATGGTGATACTTTTGTGTTTTTGGATACTCAGTCTCAAGAAGAACGCCAAAGGAGATTGAGAGGAGGAAGAGATTGAGAAGAGGAGAGTGACATAAGAAAGAGGTTGAGAGGAGGCTAAGAGGATCTTGAGAGGAGGAAGAGATTGAGAGAAGGATGAGGGGAGGTTGAGAGGAGGTAGAAGGAAAAGGTTGAGAGAAATGTTATGAGTGAGTGGGAATCATTTGGGAGGACTTGCGGGAATTGTTGGGGAGGTGGGGACAATTTTCAAAAATTTTGGATGGAAAAAAATCCACGAGATTTGACGAACACCAAGAGAGGGAGGAGGGTAGGGGAGCCAACTAAAAGTCAAGGGGGTGAGTAAATGTCCCAGGTGGTGTGGGAGAAGAGGAGGTACGTGGGAGGGGCGGGGATGAACGAAGGTCTTTCCATCACTGAGAGGGCAATATGTAGTTCTCCATTGTTTTATTGCCCAGTGTGTCCCATTAGTCAGTTTGCTAATCGCAAATCTTAAGGACCTAATCCAAAATTCCTCTAATGTTTATAGATTGGCAACAACATAGATGTATACGGTCGATGGGTGCTTTCTTAGGCATCGGCATTCAAGCCATAGGTCTCGTGCGGGATAGTGTGGTGTGGATACTTGTCTCTTTACTATGGCTAGAAATTTTGGATTTTGATGTGCATTAGGTCGACGGGTGCTTTCTTAGGCATAGGCATTTAAGCCATATGTCTTCTGTGGGATAGTGTGGTGAGGACACTTTTCTCTTTACTGTGGTTAGAAATTTTGGATTTGATGTGCAGCTAGAGCCAATGAGAGTTGTGGGATTTGTTGAGCCATGTCATTTTGCTTCTGGCTAGTATGTAGGCCCTCCTTTAGATGATATCCCAATGAGAGTTGTGGGATTTGTTGAGCAGTATCATTTTGCTTCTGACTAGTATGTAGGTCCTCCTTTAGATGATATCCCTTTTGTTATTCTACAGTCTATGCTCCCTATTCGCATCTATGCTCCCTACCAATTAATTAGTTTGTTTTGATCCATTAGAGGCTTAATTAAGCTATGTTTATCTAAGGCTTAATTTATTTTTGCTTTGATTAGCTTCTGTTTCTTTATGCCTTAATTTAAGGCATATATTATGTTCAAGGGGGCCTTCCCAAACTTTCAAGAAAAGGATCAAACTCAAAACCTTTCTCTTCTCACGTGTGAGCCCTATCACTAAGCTCTGAAGTAATATCATGTAACCTTTCCTTATAGGAATATTATAAAATGGCCCCTCATCCCTCTCCCCTCTTTAATGTCCTTCATGTGGTTCCCCCCTCTCTCTTTAATACTCCCCCCTTCCCCTCTCACGTAAGCTTCTCTCCCTCCCTCCTCTTTAATGCTCCCCCTCCCCCCCCTTTACCCTTAATTAATACTCCCCCCCTTAAGTTTACTTATTCCTTATGCCCCCTCCCCAACACACACTTATAACTAAACAATTGATTTTTCACGCTGGGGGGTCCTATTCTTATGGATTTTGGGATGTCTCCATAAAGTTAAATCCATGGGATTTAAGAAAGTGTGAATATCCGGATTGTCGCAGACAACCATACAAAGGATCTTTCCTTTTTTGAATACATAGTAAGTAATGCTAGAAAGTTTTAGATTATTGCAAGAGGTTGGGAACCTTCCAAAGGTATTGGGAGAGATATAAGATCATCCTAGAGATTCAAAGATTTAAGATTAGTCTTAGAGATTAAGAAAATTTTCTATGGACTATTTGGAGTTCCCTTAGAAATAAATAAGTTAGTCTCTTCTTCATAGTTTTCTATTCATAGAGGGATCATAGAGGGAGCAGAGTGATTGAGTGGAGGATCATTTTTTGAGCTGATCACTTTTTTCCTTGGTGCTTATCAGTTGATGAGTTTATCCAACAATTACTTTGGGAGTGTAGACAAGCCAAGATCATTGGATGTTTTATTTTCTTAATCTTTTTGACTAGTACCTTACCCTGGGTATTTCATTCTTCACATGATGTACCTATGCCTTAAGTTTCTTATCTCAAATATTTCTTTCATGCTTAATGGAAATCTATTTGGCGAAAAAAAGAAGTATAGATTCACAAAATCAATCTTTATAATGGACTGAATAATAAAATTCGTGGCTATTTCCCTTTGCTTGTGAGAGATTTTGATGGCTAAAAGTAGAGATAACTTAGTTTATTTTATTTCTTATTTTTTAAAATTTTCAATTCCTTAAGGAGTACTCAATGTTTCCACCGTTGGCAACCGCCCCTCATCTCTCTCTCTCTCTCTCTCTATATATATATATATAGGGATGTCATAGTAGTTAGTCTTTGCTATGCGTGATGGAGTTTATGGTTTTCAATCTTATGAGTGACTCTCGTGAGATTGAAACTGCACTATGTTGTGTTTTTAGAGGATGAGTTTGGGAATGTTCCTGGATTCATCTAGGTATATGCTTCTGTCATATTAGTGGACATGCAAATTTCACCTTGTGAAGTTTTCATCCAAGTTGTGGTGTATTGGTATTGCAATAATTCTTTCTATATTAAATGGTGCGTTGCCCTATCAGCTAGATTTAGATTTAGATGCTCATCTGGGAGAGACTAAAATGAAATCGTTTAGAATTCATAAGCAGTTGTAGCTTGAATGAAGAGATTTGGACTACTTTTTTATTAGCCTTCTCCTTTAGTGCTAGCCTTCGTCATGGCTTAGGTTGCTCTTAACCTTTGGAGTGTCGACAGAAACTCAGTACAAAGACTTTGTTTAAATGGATGCTCAAGTATGTGTAGGTGTGTGGATTTGTATGTGTGAGCATACTTTTATACTATGGTCTACATCCACTGTTGGGTGCTGATGACGTCAGTGGGGATGTCCTAGTAGCTAGTCCTTGCTATGCGTGATGGAGTTTATGGTTTTCAATCTTATGAGTGACTCTCGTGAGATTGAAATTGCACTATGTTGTTTTTAGAGGATGAGTTTGAGAATGTTCTTGGATTCATCTAGGTATATATATATATATATATATACACACACACACACACACAAACACACACACACACACACACACACACACACACACACACACACACACACACACATTTTACTTTTATATTGTGTATGTGTGCCTTTTTTTTCCCCAAATGCAGCCTCACTTTGTATTAAGTCTTCCTTTAAGGAAATAATTTATTATTAGAGTTAATTTCTTCATACCTTATCGTACTAGTATAAGAGAACATAGCACTAGTAATGTCAATGATATCCATGACACTCGATCATTTCAAAAGATCAAAGAATTATAGATCCTAAAAGCTAGATTGAGATCCTTATTTGTAGTTCTTATATTAGTACATGCTTGTCAAGCCATAAAATTGATTGTAAATTTTAATTCTTAAGGTCATGGAATCTAATCTAGGTAGTAGCATTGGACTACTCCACCACCTCTTATTATTCCATGATAGTAGGAGAGGCATAAATGCTAGGGCACAAACTACAAAGGTCTTTAAAAGTGCAAAATGTGTGTGTTCATAGTCTAAGTACTAAAGATCTTGATGCTCATTGTTCTCATATGTAGTTTCCATGTATTGCTTATAATATTGACTTCTAAACTTTTTGGTTGTATCTTCAATTTGAAATGGCGCAAGAGAGACTCTTGTGAAACTTGGGTGAAGAGATTCGAAAAGATGTGGGACAAAAATATATTTGAGAAGCAATCCTGCTTGCTCTGGCTAATCCTACTCAAGGGAGTATGGATAGCTAGAAGATCTCGCAGGATCGGGATCGATCACAAGGATGGCATTTGCAAGAGATGTAGAAGTGCCCAGGAGGATATACCGCACCTATTCCTCAATTGTAGACTATCAAGAACCTTATGGTCCTTAGCTTAGAGCCGTCATGCAAAACTATCGCTAATTTATGCTTATCTTCTCTTGGGAGACACGCCTAGCAGAGCTCTCCCAAATTGAAATACCATCGAACTTTGGCACTATGGTCAATTTGGTTTTCATGGTGTGCGAAAGATTTTAACGACAATGTTATTGATGCTACTAATGTCTTTTTAAATTTATGTGTGCGACCAGGAGCACAATGACATCCTTCAAAAGATCCTCATAGCTGAGACACAGATACAGGCTTTCGCTCAAAAAGAAGATGATCTTGCCTATGAAGAGAAGAACTTGCTGGAGCAGACATGACAACTTGCGGAGAAATAAGTAAATGAAAGAGAGTAGCTGCTACACCAAGAGAATGAAAGCTCGATTCCTTTGAAGGACTCTACTCCTCCTCCTATCTCTCTTGATTTAACATTCGTATTTGCCCGTGCACTTGAAGAGAGTAGTGACGCAAAGTGTCATGGATGCCCAAGCATAGAAAAGCGCTACCTCTGTTGAATTATAGAAAGCATCACCAAGCCTACCTTCATACAAAAGACTAGTTTCTTGCATGGACCAAGCGAGTGTATCGACTAACGTGCACAATGCAATCATGTCGATGGAGCAATTCATGCAGACCCTTCAGCAACTAGCTAGAGAAATGTTGACACCTATGTCCTTACCTACACATTTCAAGCATAGTTGTCGTCAAGGTTGTGTCCCATGTGGTTTCGAAGGACGAAGCTAACTGAACTACTTAATAGACTACCGAGAGTAGTTGACATACTTTTAGATTTGTGTACAATCTCCCCATGTAGGTAAAGGAGATTTTTTATGTAAACAACTTGTATATCTTCTTGACTTTATAATATAAACCCGCATTCTATAAAAACAAAAACAAAAAGGTAGCATGGAACCTAGGCTAAGGTTTTTCAGTTAAGAAAATCATCTCAATGGATGATGAAAGTTTGTATGCCTCAATAAAACACAAGTGTTATAAATTCAAGAGACTAGGACAAACTGTTGATTGGAGATCACATTGGCATCTCAAATATTTGACGGTGGTATTTCTCTATCTATTTCAATCCAAGCTCAATCCCCTATCCTAAAACATATATGCATCATTGACTAAAACTCATAGATTTGTGCTAATTCAGTGTACATGTGAAAGAGACCTCTACAAATATGGTTGTGCCTTTTGCAAGCTAATAATAGAGAAGTTTCTTGATTGGAAGATAATTTGTTTCTAGTAATTTGTGTCTATTAGTAGAGGAAATGACTTATCGCCTTAGCTAAGAAGAGGTAAAGGAAGGGGGCTAGAGAGCAAGCCTTGCAAATAAATTTGGTTTTTGAAATCTATTGTCTTAGCTACACTGAGTGAAAAAGTTTATGAAAATCTATTATCTTTGCTACCCTAAGTGAAAACCTAGCTCTGAGTTGAGTGCTTAGAGAAACATACGTAGGAGAGATCCTTCAATCCATCTTGTCATGTGTCTCCTCAAATTCAAGCAAAAAGTACCAAGAAATAAAAATAAATATGCCATAGACAATTCAATTTTCTCAATCTATATTATTGTTTATATGTGAAAGAACCAGTGATTGGCATTAAAGAAAACTTAAGGTGATGCCAAGGATATTCTTGTTTATATGTGAAAGAACCATTGATTGTCATCAAAGAAAACTTATGGGAAATTTGAATCTTTAAACCCCAAGCAAATTTGAGCAAAAGTCTAAACTAGATCTTATTTTCATTGTAGAAAACATATGAGCTATGAAGGCATAAATGAATTGTTTGACTTTTTTTTTGGGGGCAAAAAAGAGACTTCTATGAAGTATGAAAGAACCACTAAGAGCAAAGCTCAATGGAAAAGTACATCATGCAAGGCATGAAGAAAAAAACCAAATGAAGCTCTTGTATAGAGCGAGAAAATAACCAAGGTCGAGTTTGACAATGCCACCTCAACCTTGTGGCGGCTTCCGAGAAGAATGGGGAGCCACTCCACTACCTCAAGAAAACATCCCTCCTAGTAGAGGTTGCTTGTGAACACCCTTGCATAGTTCCCCAAATGGCTACCAAAGTGTGTATTGTGCTCGTCCATATACTAGCCAATGTGTGTGTGGAGTGGCTTGGGAACCATCCAAGGCCTCTATACATCTGGATCTCCAAATATGCGATGCTGATATGCTCACCACTAGAATCTCCCAAGAAATATCCACAGATGCATGCACAAGTCTATATAAAAAAGAACCTCGTCAAGAGAACATGCTCGATCAAATGTCATTGAATTGAAAGAGCCCAAGTAAAAAGTCATGTCTCTCGTAGAACACCTAAGGATCGAAAAGAGAGAGCCATGATATCGAGGCCCACGTCATAAAGAAAGGGGAATGCATAAAGGTTCTCAATAGTCTAGTGATCCCCTTCCAAATGATAAGGTTGGACCTCCATTGGTTCATGGCAAGCCCTCCATGAATAGAAAGCCAAAATAAACGAGTGGTTTTTCTATTCCTCAGGGATTTCTAAAGTTTCTTGTGAAAGGATTTTTGCAGATCAAAACATATGTTAAAAAATGTTGAGGCATATTTGTTACATACCTTGTAGTTATTGTATCTTTTTCTTTGCCAGTTATAGTTGCATTATCTTGCTTGCTTATATACTGTGTGTTAGTCTTGTTTTGGACTTGATCCTAATATTAATTTTATGGTCACCCTAATTTGATATGCAATTTTTCTTATCACCTACTTTTGTGGTGCTATGCTTCCTCTCTACGAACATCATTCCAAGTGTTATTTTAGATCCCACAACACTTTTTGGCTTGGAGCATACAATCGATCAACAAGGTTTACTTTGTATACAACCTTAGCATTGTACGTAGGCTGCTTACATGAAATAAATAGCATATGAGTATTTTCCAGTAGTAACGAGCAAACCTGCAACGACTGGCAATACGTATTTATGTTTGAAGATTCACTATGCTTCTGTTCATGAGCCTAGGGAGAACCGTTTTGAACCTTTGCATTAGCGCCGCTCATATTTTCTCAGAGGTCTTGTGCGCCATGTTTGCCAGTAGTTTAGGTATTAGATTGCCTCACTCGATTATACAATATTTGGCTCTAGAGATATAATCACTAGTTCATTGGATCGACTATGCTCTAGGTTACAGTATTTTCAATGCATATACGTTTTTGTGAACAAGCAAATAATAGACATTGATTGCCACAGGTACAAGTATGGAACATTATCAACTTAGACCAGTCTTAATTCACAATAGGCTCCTTTGTGTTACCTGACTACTACTGCAACTCAGAGTAATATGAAATACTTAGTCACCTAGATTATCACAACTCCATCCAGCACTTTGTTGAGGCAAAGACTTGCATCGTTTTGTGATAGTGTATGTATACTATTTCGATGCCTTGTGATCTCTTTTCGACTCCCTGCGTGTACTCATGAGAACTTGGCTTTTCTCAAGTTTCGTCTTTTAGAATATCTTTGATTTTGGCTCTTTAGAGTTCTTCCACCATCAAGGTGATGTGAAATATAGTTGTTCCACCCTCCTCCTAATACATGTATTCACTCTTTCCCGACTATCCAACTCCCCATCGGTTCACCTTTCATGTATTTTAATGGTGCTAATTGTTTGATTATGGTCATCCCATTTTGTTTTGCCACATCATTGATTTAATACATGTTTCCTCCATGCTAATTCCACTATTTGTTGGCCCAATTTTACTTCTAGTATAGCATTTGATGTCCTAAAAAATTACACCATAATGCATATTTATGCAATACCTCCCAAAAAAAACACTAATGTGTGTGTTTTTCCTACCAAACAATCTAGCCTACTACACTACTGACCAATTTTCAATGTTAGAGTAATCCAAATGCAAATGTTTATACGCCTTTGCTCTTTTTAAACAACAATTGAGAGTAATATATTAATATTCAACCCCTTTAGACAAAGTATCAAAGTGGGAGTCATCATAAGTACTCACATTCATATTAGTAAAATGTGCCAATGTCGTACTTAATGTCCATCAAATCATGCCAATGTTCCTTAATGCTAATCTAATAGAGAGGTATGCCGACTCACTTGGCACCATCACAACCAAATGAAAGTTAGAACAATGCATTCCAGGCTTTAATGCTAGCACATAGTTGTTATCCATGTTACTCTATCTAAACTAGCATACTAATCTTGGCATTTCAATATTCAAAAGTAATCGAAGGTTGGCATTTAGATAGTTCATGAAATGCTTATAAATGGTTAGAACAATTTCCAAGGAAGTATATAGATTGATCAAAGACCCCATTTTCCTTTTATCAGTTCTCAAATCATCGTGATGTTGAACTTATTAGGCCTGCAAACAAAAACCATTAGGCATGTTTGATTAGTCAATGGAAATTTTATAAAATAAATATTCATAAAAAGGTAAATATTCCCTAGTCCCTCAATGCCATATTACTTTTATACAAGCATTTCAAAATCTTGGTAATCCAAAATTTCAAAAGTTATCAGATGTTAGTATTCAAAAAGTATAGAGAAATCCATCTCGATCTTTCCAAGTGTAGAGAAATCTTAAAAAATCCAAAAGGAGATATCCCTACTTTCTTTTTTGCTTTTTTCTGGATGTAGTAAAAATAACTTTTGGCTATTTTCACATAATCATAACGTTTGTTATAAATGTCGGTGGATGGATTTGCTTCTAAAAGGAAAAGTTATAGATTATTCATAGATATACAACTTCTTAGTTGGACTCATTCTTTAAATCCTTAAAGGTTGAGAGAGAATCAGGTTACAAACTAGCTGCCCAAAAAAAATTGCAATTTTCAAGGCATTTTCTTAGAACAACATTTGGCTATTTTGACAGTATCATAACTTTTGTTCTACATGTCTGGATTTGCTTCCAAAAGAACAATTGTATCTTATTCATAGATCTCCAATTTCTTAGTTGGAGTCATATTGCAAATCCTCTAAGATTAAGAGATAATCAAGTTGTAAACTAGTTGTCCAAAAATTTTTGCAATTTCAAGGCGTTCTCTTGGCTTTAGTACAAACAAACTTTGGCTATTTTGACAGCACCATAACTTTTGCTAGAAATCTCAGATGTGTTTCTTTCTAAAAGAAAATTGTATATCTACAACTTCTCAATTAGACTCAGACTTCAAATCCTCAAGGATTGAGAGATATTTAGGTTGCAACTAGCTCACAAGGAGATTTCAATGATTTGAGCCCGAGATTCTAATTTGAGTGTAAGGGAACTTTACATGAATCCTTAGGGATCAAATGAGCATTTTAGCATAGTAGCAAGCCCTTGAAAGAGTAAGATATGACCCTTGAAATGTTCGAACTTCTATCCTAATAAGTCTTACTCCATGGAAAAAACTAGAAAGTGCTTAAAGAACTATAATAAGCGGGTGAAGCATTTTTAATAGTGCATACATAAGTAAAATTGGAGCAAGTGTTACACATGTGACAACATAGGGCATCTAGCCAAATATTTCAATCTAAAGGCAAAGTTAAGGTGGAGGACTTGGAGTCAGATTCTTTGACCTAGCTAGGTGATTCCAAGGAAGTAATGGTTGCCAAGGATTGCTAGTTAGGACTAGCCTTCTAACAATAATATAGTCTCCCCCCATGGGTCACAATTGGAGAGCGTGTTGGAAATAATAAGGTTCATTGGTCTGGCCCAAACATCTTGCATGGAGGTGAATTGAAAGGATGGTGCACATGTGTGGTAACACGTGCCCATGGTAAGATTCAATGTATCAAAGTTCAAAAGTTGAAATTTAAATTACATTTGAAAGCAATTATTCATAATCTCAATTTGGCATCCCCATTATTTCTTTACATTGACTAGCAATTTGGTGAGGAGACCATTGGAGTTGACAAAAAATTTCTTTGGATGAAAATTGAAAATAAAACTAAGGGTTTTAAAATATAATCCTTCATATACATTGGCTATGCATTTTTTGATTGAATATAACATTTATCATTTTTTGAACAATGGGTGCTCTTTGTTACATAATTTATATGGTATTGGTGTTTTTGAAAAAGTAGTACTTTAGGATATAACTATATAGCACACAAAAAGTTTTTGAAGAAGCAACACATATGGATCTATACCAAAAGCATAGAACATGTGCATGCATACCCATGCTATGCACCTATATTAGGAATTGAGGTACAAGGAGGTAACCAGGGGCATATACATGTTATTGCTTAAGGATTATGTTATGTACATAGTATTGATGAGCAGTGTATAAGGATGACACATATTTGTAATGATGACAAAAAGTATCTTTGTAATGATGACAAAAAGTATCTGAAAGTTTAGTATATGACGTTTGTTTCCTGTTTGTTCTTATTGAGTTAATGACAAGTGTAAACACTAAAAAAGTAACTAGAAAAGGGCATAATGTATAGCAATTGAATTGATTATTTTATTCAAAAGGTCAACCTTGTATGCTCTTATTGATTTTAATGACATATGTAGATACTAAAAAAGTAGAGGAAAATGGCATACTAGATAGAAAATGAATTTGGTCATTTTCTAATTTAAAAGGGTGAACCTTGTGGAGTTTAATATGTGTACATTTTTTAAATACCTGTGCATGCAAAAGTAAAAGGGATGCACACTGGATATGCATAAACTATAAGGTGAAACATATTTGTTTAGTCTACATCCATGAAGATACATAAGAAGTGAAAACAAGGAGTAAAATTTGATAGTTAAAATAAAATGACTAGCAATGAACATAGCATAAAATAGGTTATGTGCATATAGTATAGAAGTTTTATGAGTGTGTAGATGCATATACTATAGATCTATGTGTCATTTGCCATATAAATTATGCATATCTTTTGCATATATGGATGACAAAGACTTTGAAATTTTAAATAATCAAATTAGATTAATAAAATGTAATATATATTTTCTATCTATACCAGGTTTTAGCTCATCTCGCTCCCATCACAAGGGTATAAGAGCATTTAAAACAAAGTTTGGGAGAAAAAGCTATGATTGATTTAGTGTTGGGGAGAATTCAAACACCCACAAAGGAGAAAGGACATAATAAATCAATGTTAAATTTTACTCCTAGCCCAAAATATCAATTATCACGCTACCATGTCATTGTAGCTTGTCTTGGTTTCTTCACAATAGCATAAGAAACATCAAAATCGGAGTTTGAGAGAAAAACTTATGATTGATTTAGTTTTGGGGAGAAATCAAACACGCAAAGAGGAGAAAGAGACAATAAATCAATGATGACCTTGCTCCTAGTATAGAATATCAATTATTACCCTACCATCATCTTGCTCCCATTGCAACAACATAAGAAATTTCTAAAGTGGAGTTTAGGAGCATATTGATTGAGTGTTGGGGAGAAATTGAAGCCCAAGGGGAAAAGGGGACCTTTTTTTTGAGGGGATGCATGAGCCAGCATGCATTCGACCAAGATGGGACTCTCGACCTGGCCAAATGCATTCTGGCTTGCACAACCAATTGTCCCCTTTTTCTCCTTCAGGTGTTCGATTCCTCCCCAATAGTAAATCAATATGACTTTTGCTCTTGAGCTCTGATTTGGATGTTTCTTATGTTATTGCTTGAGGAGAGCAAGACAAGCCACAACATGGTCGTATTCTGTGCTAGGAGTAAAAGCTATCGTTGTTAATTTTAAGAGAAATCCTTCATTCCACCTTCATGAAAGCCTTGACTAATCTCAACACACTAAATTCAATGGTGCAAGAAATATTTCACACTCAAACAACCTTAAATAATCTCTAGACACTATATTCAAATGATGTAGGAAAACCTTCATATTCACAAAAATCTTTCACATACTAAATTGTGTTTGTGTGTGTGTTAGAGCGAGGGAGGGATCATCCTATTTGTCTGCCAGCTCACACATTGGGCCCAAGAGGCCTTTTTTTTGTTTTTAATTTTTTAAAACCTATAAACCCCCTCCCCCCAATCCTCCCATAATGCGTGCGCATGTGCACACACACACACACACATGCACGCGCGCACGCGCGCACGCACACACACACACACACACACACACACACACACACACACACACTTCCCTGCTTGTTTTGAGAGAAAAAACCCCTCCAAGATTGCCTTGTAAAAAATCCCACTACACAATTGTGGTGATCAACATAAGTATTGTGAGAAATATGATTCCCCCTTGTTTATATATACATATATTTTCACACACACACACACACACACACACACACACACACACACACACACACACACACACACACACACACACACACACACACACACACACACACACACACACACACACACACACACACACACACACACACACACACACACACACACACACACACACACACACACACACACACTCTCTCACACACTTTCCTTCCCCCCCCCGCCCCCCCCCCGAATTCTTGCTTTTCCTCCAATTTTCATCACCATATGGTAGTCGTTGATAAAACAAAAAAACAACCCCCCCATACTGGGAAAGTGTTCGGCACATTGCCAGGACCCCAAAAAGCCCAAAACCTACCACGGCATGAATTTGGGCATTCTGGACTTGCCAGAATGCCCAAAACCTGCCGTGGCACAAATTTGGGCATTCTAGACTTGCTAGAATGCCCAAATTCACATCGTGGTGGGATTTGGGCTTTCTTGCCAAAATGCCCAAATTGGGGCCGTGGCGGGTTTTGGGCTTTTTGGGGTCCTGGCGACGTGTCAGACACTTTTTCCTTCTGTGTGACAGTGAAATTCCTTCAGGATTTGATAAGTCCAAAATGCCCAAATTCATGTTGTGGCGGGTTTTGGGCTTTTTAGGGTCTTGGCAACATGTTGGAAACTTTTCCCTTCAGTGCGACAGTGAAATTCCTTTAGGATTTGATAGAATTCAAAACTTACATTAAAATGATCAGTTACTGTAGTCATAAAAATGGAAAATACACAACAATGCGATAGTGTAGAGAATGTCGATATATTTTATTAAAAAAAATGGGCCCCTGGGCCTTAGATACAAGATAGTGCCTTCAAGGGTAGGGGGTGGTCTAAGTCCTAAGAGTGGGCTGCAAGAGAATCTAGGGCTTCAAACTTGGGTCACTCCGTAGCTGCTTCGCTAGAGCCATGTCCTTGTCCATGACCGTGACGTGCTTTGCATGGATGGCACACAAGTTGGTGTCCTCAAATAGAGTAAAGGTCACTTGCTTCGCAACCTCTTGGAGCACCCCCATAGCTCCTGTGCTGAATCGCATGTCGTCCTTGTATCCTTGTGCTATCTCCCGTACCACACATTAGACAGGAGCACGCAGGATCAAGTTGTCGGTGGTCTTTTGCATTTGCCTGATCTCCCTTAGGGCGCGTGCTCCTGGCTTTGCTCTGTACAGCTTCCAGACTCTTGGTAGGGCCTTACAGGTACCTGAATATCAACCCACAGCCTCTTCTCTACCTTAAACTTCTTCAGCTAACTTGTATGCATTGATCCTCCTTCAATTCCTCCTCTTGCTGATGTCTTGAGCTTTGACCTTCTTTGGGATGGGGCTTCCTCGGCGTCTGCTTTACCCTCCTCATGCACATAGGGATCATCTCTGCGATGGGCTATATCACCGGGAGAGGGAAGATGGTGCTCTTCCTGGCAGTCTGTTGACCCTCAAGAAGCCTCTCTATGTCTGGGAGGTTATCGAACACATTTTGTTCGATCGGGAGAGGGCTCTCATGGGGAGGGGAAGGCCGAGGGGAAGGCTGAGGCTAAGGCTGAGGGGAAGGGTAAGGGTCAGGCTGAGGCTGAGGCTGAGGGGAAGGCTGAGTGTCAGGTTGAGGCTGAGGCTGAGGGGAAGGCTAGGGGGAAGGATGAGAGGAAGGCTCATGCTCTTGGGGCTCATGCTGAGGGGAAGGTTGGGGGAAGGCTAAGGGGAAGGGTCATGCTTTGGAGAGTTGGGGGAGGGCTCACGAGAGTCCTAGGAGACCTCATGAGAGATGGGGGAGGGCTCACGAGAGTCGGGGGAGGTGCCACCAGACTCGGGTAGGTTTATGTGCGCAGATGCCATGGAGATGGTGGAGCTAGATGAGGAAGGGTGGAGGCAGCGTGCAGTGGGTCTAGCAGTGTTCTTCACACTTGCTATTGAATAATGAGAGTTAGGGTTTTTTTAAACGTTTTATATAGGCCCATCATGTTTTGACATCCCTTTTAATTATGTTTAGGGTTTCATCGTGCCCCTTGCCCCCGCCCTAACCCCTCCAACCCCCCCTACCCTCATCGCCCTCCCCCTACTTGCCCTACCCGCACCCGTCGCCCTCCCCCATACCCCCCATACCCCCCCTCCCCCCACCCTTGCTACCACTCCACCCCTCCCCTTGCCTTGCCCCATGCCCCTCCCTTCTCTCCCCCCTCCACCATGTCCCCACTTTCCCCAACGTTGTGTGAGTACAAAAGTTGTGGTCAAAACAAGCAAGATATTAAAGAGTGAGTACACAAATTGTGGTCAAAATAAGAAATATATTATTTCATATTTGTATACAATTACACCATAGATTCTATTGGTGGTTGGACCCATCTGCTCCCTTCTCTCACTCTAGCTTGCAACCAACATGTGACTCCTTGACTCCCTATGGATGCTTTCCAAGCACTATGCCTTCTATTCTTTGATACAATTTGAACTGCTTTTGCAAGTTTTGATGCCTTTGCCTTTTTAGACTTCAAAGTCCTTCCTAGTAAACATCTAAAAAACCAGTCGAACATCTCATGCAATGCATTGTTGTGAGTGACACCACCACCATGCCTTGAGTTCTTGAAGTAGGCTCTGCCTTTGCTCTATAGTGCAACTTCTCCATGCCTTATGTATTCCAAATGGACAAAGGGCCCCAATTTTGTACAAACCATTTCAGCAACAAAAATTGGTTATAAAGCAAGTGCTAAATATTACGATGGTGCCAAGATTACCATGTAATGCATAATGTGCAACTTCCCCCTTCTTTCACCAATTAATTGCATAAACGCTTTCATAGCCATCCTGAACCTTTCATTATACATCTCATCGATTTGAACCTAGCAAAGCGCATTCACACAATGCTTTCCAGTATTCCCAACCCAAACTACTTTGAGACAATGTATGTTTGTCTTTGTTGAGATTATGGTTCGATAGGAATCTCCTTGCCTTCCCTCCACCTATGGACACTTTTGCAAACAGGAAGATTTTGTGTTGCCCTAGACATTTTCTTATCCTCCTTAAATTTGATATGTCCTCCATGGAATCTCATCTCAGATAGCAACTTCTCAGCTTCTGCAATGCACCGTGCAGATACTTCTTATGGAATTAAATTCCAAGCATAAATGACATGCAAATACAACAAGTATGCACAATTTTGCATGTAAAGTACATATGTGTACTCTCTCAAGCGGGATGGGCAAGATGGGATCCCACTTTGGATCCTTCTTGTCGTGATTGGGAGCTTGCGTTTGGCTGTAAGATAGAATGCCATTCTCCCATTATAAGCCAGTCTTTTGCTTATGTTGTGAACACATGCAATAAAGGCATGTGTTCATTGCATTTGCCCATGTATCACAACCATGCAAGTAGTTGAGGGTTTTCAAATCACTGGCAAGATGCCATTCAACTTGAAAGGTTCCATAGCCATCGACTGTCAATGTTTGCCCTTCTTCTTGTCTTCGGATTGTTGATGGGATTCTTGTTCTATCTAGAACCCACTTCAATGTCTCATGGCACTCTTTTGGAGTCTCAAATGATGCAAGCCACCATATATCTTTCTCTGATTGCACTAAGAAATCTTGCTCTACTTGTTCGTCCACTTGAATAAAGGCTAAGGCTTTATTCTCATAATGTAGATGCTGACTCTCTCTAACTTGTGTTCTTTCACCAATTGAGCTTCATCCATTTTGATGACAAATATGAATTGCAATCTGTACAACAAAAGAGAAAAATCGTTAGGATAAACATGATATAGGAAATGAACTAGTAAAGTGCAATGCTATAATGGATTTCCTCTTACCATCTTCTCTCATGCCATAGAATTTGACCATTGCTTATTGTAGTTTCTCAACATCTAAGTAGACATTGTTGAAAGAATTCATCTCAAAGGTTTGCAAGCTAGATTTCTTTTTACTCTTCCAAGTCATTGTGCCCCTTAGGCAATGGTACCCTCCAAGCATTTCTCTCGCACATTGGTTTGTTTCTCGCCGTGCATGTCTCACAAACCAAGGTGTCAGTAGGGGCATTGTAGACTTCTTATACTTTCCCAAAATAGCACACTTGAAAATTTTGAAAACAGATGTGTAAGCTTCATGACTTACACCGGTAGTATCACAAGTTGCAAGCATCTCCTTTGCATCCACAATCTCCTTGAAGTCCTTCATCACCTCTTTAGCAACTAGCACATGTAGGCGCTTGTGTCTTGGGTCCCTTAGTATCCCAATGACATCGCTTGACTTCAATAAACTAGCTAGAGTATATGAACATTCAATATCATCCTTGTCCGTTCCTCCTATCACATCTTCCATGAAGTTCCTAAAGAAGAACACAATAAAAAATTAGTCACAGACAATGTAGCACAAAAGAGTGTAATCTCATTGGAACATTTGATAACCAACCTTGTAGCTCAGACTCTCCTCTTTCTAGCACCACCGATGGGTGCCAAAGCATCCATGTTATGTAAGTACCTTCTTTTCCTTTCCTTCGATCCCAAAGGTGTTTCTTTCATCTTTTGCACTCGTTCTTCTGCCTTCTCTCGTTGCTTCTCTATGGCTCGTCGAACTTGATTGTATATAGATCTTTCCAAGCCTTTTTTGGACTCAGCTAGCTTATAGAGTGACTCTTCTAATTTATGTCGCTCCAATTCAATGCTTTGGCTTTATCATGAAGATCCTGGTTCTTCTATTGAAGATCCTACATAGAGTTATGCATTGCAACAATAGTGCTATTTCCTAAATGTGCTAGCATCTTTGCTTGGGCTTTGCACATCTCGCTTGCTTGCATAGCCATTGACTGAGCATTGTTTAACTGATTGTAATAACCAAGCAACCTCGCATGTCCATTTCCAACAAACCGAACTAGCTCATGCATTGTATGGAAAGGAGGGCTCTTTTGGTTGGCAGGATCTAAAGGATACAAGGATCCTTTCACCCAAAGGTCGAGATGCTTCTTTCCTTGTGAATAAAGACTATGGATTTTGGAAGCTCCCCTCAATCCTAGACTATGTGTGCTTGCATATTCAGCCTCCAACTCTAAGTGAACCTGGTACTTGTTGGAGACGTCCTCAAATGGGGTGCCATGACTAAAGGAGTGTAGAGAAGGAGAAGATGTGGAGATGCACGTTTGAAGGAGTAGCACGCGGGAAGAGGGAGGGTGAGGAGGAGGAGGAGGAGGGATGGGGGAGGGAGGACCAATAGTTAAAGAGGAGAAAAGGGGGGCAGACCAGGAGGTGTGGAGGGTGAGGAGGAGTAGGCATGGAGGAGGAGGGAGGCAAGAGCAGTAGCAGAGGAGGAGGGAGGGGGAGGGGAGGAGGAGCAGGCGTGGAGGAGGGAGGGAGGGGGAGGGCAAGAGGAGCAGGCATAGAGGAGGGAGGGAGGGAGGGGGAGGAGGAGGAAGGGGGAGGAGGGAGTGAGGAGGGGGAGGGGGAGGGGGAGGGGAGGAGAGGGGAGGGGGAGGATGGAGGGAGGAGGAGGGAGGGGGAGGAGGGAGTGAGGAGGGGGAGTGAGGGAGGGGGAGGGAGGGAGGGAGGAGAGAGAAGGAGGGAATTCAAAATTTGAATTTTGAAATTTGAATTCTTCGGTTCCCACCTAGGAGTAAGAGTTGTGTAAGAGGTGGGGTCACTTTTGGGCTTAACCCACCTAGTTGGGGGGGGTTAGGAATTTTTGGGATCTACCTTGGCCCTTTCATTAGGACTAATCCATACCAGCTAACAACTCCCACTACAAATGCAATATCTGGTCTAGTAGCTATCATAGCATACATAAGACTCCCAACCGTTGATGCATAAGGAACCTTGGCCATCATGGCCCTCTCCTCATCTGGTTTGGGACTATCTGTATGACTCAGTTTCACATATGAAGGCAATGGAGTACTCACTACCTTCCCCCCCTCCATATTGAAACGCTACAATACTTTTGTAACATACTCCTTCTGTGAAAGCCAAAGGAGTTTCCTACTCTGATCACGCGTGATGCGCATACCAAGAATATGACCTGCAAGTCCCAAATCCTTCATATCAAAGGCCTCATGCAACTTGGCCTTTAATGCATCTAGCTCATAAGTATTCTTGCTAGCCAATAGCATATCATCCACATATAGTGCCAGGATTATCAGGCTATTATCCTTAGCCCTTTTAGTGTGGAGGTAGTGATGAATTTCACTCCTTCTAAAATCCTGGGATCGAATGAAAGCATCAAATTTCTGATACCATTCTCTAGGCGCTTGCTTAAGACCATAGAGACTCTTCTTCAGCTTGTAAATTAAATGCTCTTTGCCCTTTTCTTCAAAGCCTTCCAGCTGCATCATGTAAATTTCCACATGCAAATCCCCATGCAAGAAAGCTGTCTTGACATCCATCTGCATAAGCTCCATATCCTCTGCTGCCACTAGTTCAAGCATGCATCTAAGTGTGGTCATCTTCACAACCGGAGAGAATATATCATCAAAGTCCACACCCTTCTCTTGCTTGAACCCTTTAGCAACCAAACGAGCCTTGTACCTAGGCACATCATCACCTGTGACCTTCATCTTATAGACCCATTTACATGGCAATGCTTTCTTTCCATGTGGCAAAGAAACCAAGTCCCAAGTCTTATTATTCATAAGTGAACTCATCTCTGAGTATTGTACACATAATATAGGTTAAGGCATAGTGGCCTTTAACCCCCATAACCTCCCACTTAAAGTCCAATGTGCCTTTAAGGGAGAACAACCAATGGACATACTATCCAATGCCCATCAATACATGACAATACTCAAACCACTGACTAGGTAGACTCTTAGTCAGCATATCTACAGTGTTATCATCTGCATGAAGCTTGACAAGCTCTATGGGCTTGTCCTCAAGTGCCTCCCTGATGAAATGGTACTTGACCTCAATGCATTTTGTCTTTGCATGATGCAAGATTGGATTCTATGCTAGCTAAAGAGCACTCGTGGAATCACTATGCAATGTTGGTACACTTGTATGAATCCCCAAGTCTCCCACTAACCGTTCAAGCCATATAGCATCCTTGCAATGCCATGTGGCTACAACATACTCGGCCTCTGTGGTAGACAAAGCAACACACTTTTGTGCACAAGACATCCACGACACTACACCACCTACAAAGGTGAATACATAACTAGAAGTGGATCTCTTGCTATCCACATGCCTTGAAGAGTCTAAATCTATGTATCCAAGTACAAACATATCTCCTCTGCTAAACAAAATACACATCTCCTTGGTATCCTGCATGTAACTCACAATGCACTTAACTGCCTCCCAACAACTCTTTCCTGGAGTAGCCATATAATGGCTAACAACTCCCATTGAAAATGCAATATCTAGTCTAGTAGCTATCATAGCATACATAAGACTCCCAACCGTTGATGCATAAAGAACCTTGGCCACCATGTTCCTCTCCTTATTTGATTTGGGAGTATTTACGTGACTTAGTTTCACATATGGATGCAATGGAGTACTTACAGGCTTCCCCCCCTCCATATTAAAATGTTGCAATACTTTTGTAACATACTCCTTCTATGAAATCCCAAGGAGTTTCCTACTTCGGTCATGCATGATGCGCATACCAAGAATATGACCTGCAGATCCCAAATCCTTCATGTCAAAGGCCTCATGCAACTTGGCCTTCAATGCATCTAACTCATAAGTGTTCTTGCTAGCCGATAGCATATCATCCACATAAAGTGCCAGGAGTATCAAGCTATTATCCTTAGCCCTTTTAGTGTAGAGGTAGTGATCAATCTCACTTCTTTTGGACCCCTGGGATCAAATGAAAGCATTAAATTTTTGATACCATTCTCTAGGCACTTGCTTAAGCCCATAGAGACTCTTTTTCATCTTGCAAACCAAGTGCTTTGTCCTTTTCTTTAAAGTTTTTTGGCTATACCATGTAAATTTCCCCATGCAAGAAAGTTGTCTTGACATCCATTTGCAACTCCATATCCTCTGTTGCCACAAGTCCAAGTACACATCTAAGTGTGGTCATCTTCACAACTGGAGAGAAGATCTGATCAAAGTCCACATCCTTCTCTTGCTTGAATGCTTTAGCAAAACCAAACAGGACTTATACTTAGGCACATAATCACCTGTGACCATCTTGTAGACCCATTTACATGGAAATGCTTTCTTTCCATGTGGCAAAGAAACCAAGTCCCAAGTCTTATTCTTCATGAGTGAACTGATTGCATAGCATACTCCCACTTGTGCTGATCCTCGTGCATCATAGCCTCTTGGTAGCAAGAAGGCTCCCCACAATCAGTAAGCATCACATGATTAGTCCCTAGAACAAATCTCTCAGGCGCTCTAGACACTCTAACTAATCTTCTCAAGGGCATTTTAGCTAGCTGTCTCGCCTGAATATCAACCACAATTGGCTCATAATTTCCACCAATAGATGATCCATCATCTGCCCTTGATTGTGTACCTGTGGGAGTACTTGGTGGCACCATTTCCTGCACATTAGGTTCTTGTTGTCTATCAATATATGTGGGTAGATTCACATCTAGAAGCTTATTCTCCTCATTTCTACATCCCTCATGGGTGTCATGCATCTTCTTCTCATTGCAGACCACATCATGGCTTCATATGATCTTGCTTGCTTTTGGATCCCAAAGGCAATATCCCATCTCTCAACTTTCACCATAACCTAGAAAAATACTTAGGATCTAGCTTCTGAGTAAGAGGGCTTCTTGCCGCTCCACACCTCTTCAGGAATACCACCATCCAAACTCTTAATAGGTGATCAATTGACCATATGCACTATAGTCGTCATTGCCTCAGCCCAAAAACCACTAGAAAGACTCGCATTGGAAAGCATGCATTGCAACTTTTCCTGAATGGTGCGATTCATATGTTCTACAACAACTGCATTTTGCTATGGAGTACGAGGGGGAATGTGAGCTTCCTCTTGATCCCACGTGTATAACAAAAACATTGAAAGTCATGAGAAATATACTCTCCACCATTTTCAGTCCATAGGCATTTAAGCATTCTACCTAACTGATTTTCAACCAAAGCTAACCATTTCTAAAATACCTAGAACACATTGCTCTTCCGAGCTATAGCATAAGCCCATACTTTCCTAGTATTCAGCCCCACCTAATGACCATGTAGGCATGGGACCACATATGTCTGAATGCACCAAATCAAGCCTTTCAGTCTCTTCTTTCCTCTTCTTTTATGGAATGATTTAGTCTCCTTCCCATAGAGAAAATGCTCAAAATTCAAGTCAAAAAAACTCAAATACAGTACATAACCCAAATGCCATAAGAGTTTTATTCCATTCTAGCTCATGTATCCCAACTAGTAATGCCATAAAGAAGTACTTGACTTCTCGGCTATTGCAACAATATGATCAAACACCCCTGATACACGTAAGGAATACAATGTCCCACACTTGGCACCTCTTGCCAAAACCATAAAGCCCTTCTGAATTTTCCCTCTCTGAAAGCCAAAGGTGGTCTAAAAACCAACATCATGTAGCTGACCCACTGAAATGAGACTCCTGGGCCGCTTAGGCACATGTCTCACATTTTTCAATACAGATGCAGATCCATTACCAAAAGAAAACTTTATGTCACTTGCTCCCACTATGTCACAAGCGAAGTTATTTCCAAGATGCACACAACCTGTCTTTCCATTGTCACAAGTGGAGAACCATTCCCTATGGGGAGTAACATGGAATGAAGCACCAAAATCCAAAATCCAATCCTGGGAATATGCATCATCTAAAGTGGTAAGCAACTCTATAGATAGACTAGACATGAAGAGAATGTCATTGCCACTATTATCAATGACTGCATTGATCTCCTCGATCTTCACTTTTCCTTTTTCCCCCCATGGACTCTCTTTCTTCTTATTTGCACCCCAATTTGTATTCTTTTTCTTATCCTTTTTCTCTCTTTTAAGCTTGTAGCAATCCTTTTTCATGTGGTCCTTCTTGCCACAATGGTAACACTCAATTTTATGTGCCTTGGATAGACTTGCCCTTTTCTTGGGAGTTCCCCCTAGATACTATCGCCGCTTCATTGATCAATATGCTGCTTTGACACGACCCATGACTATGCTATTGAAATCTATCCCTTTGCACATTTAAGGCTGCATCTTGCGTGTTTCCATTCATAGACTTGCGTCTAATCTCCTTGGCCAACAAGCTACCCACAACATCATCAAACTTTAGTACTCAACCACATGCAGAGTTACTGACAGCTTATGAAAGGTATCCCATGATGATGGCAATAATGAAGAAGACAAGAGGAATGTTGCCTTAGTCTTTGCATCAAAATTCATCTTCTGAGCCTGAAGCTGCTAGCTAAAAATAATATTGAATTCATTCAAGTGAGAAGCAATGCAGACCCCTTCCTTCATCTATAGCTCAAACAACCTCCTCATGAGGTAAACTTTATTAGAGGTAGTTTTCTTTGCATAAGTTGCACATAATTTCTTCCACAAATCTTTTGTACTCTACTCATTTACTACTATGAATAAGTTGACTTTGCAAGATGAAGTCTGACAGTAGACTTTGCTAATGCATCCAACTCATTCCAATCATCCTCATAGATGCAGGCTTAGCTGCAATCCCTTCAAAGGGTTTAATCTACATCTGTTGAATAAGCACATCCCTTATCTATGCATAGAGAAAAGTTTGTCCCATCAAACTTTTTAATGCTAAAAATATCATTTTCAAACATGGAAGAGGATGCCATGATGCAAATAAAGTAAAATCCCAAATGCTAGTGACTACAAGAGAGAAATCACACCAAATACCAGGTGCACCCAATATGTATGCCACAATGGAGGGTAATATCACCAAAAAACTCAATGCTCAAAGCATCAAAATGCATCTGAATCATGTGCATATATTGTGCATCCATATGAGCAAATCTGGCCCAAAAGAAAATGTCAACCTGCAGTGACAAAACAATGGCAAACCCAATGTCAAATAAGAGCCAAATGCCTCAACCATAAACATTGTCCATGGGCATAGGCATCAATAATGTCTCATCCAAGAGAGCATAGCGCTATCAATGCATCAATTGCAATGTGTTAAAGCTGTCACTCATCATAAAATAGCATATGTGTGCTAAACATTCATCATTAAAGCATCCCATAAGGCAATCTGGGCCTATCAGCACATCTAACAAGGATCATAATGCATCCAAATGGCATGTAAACTACCCACTGCAACCTAATAAAAAACATGAATGAGCATACATGGCTCAAACTACAACTAGAGTGATCTACATAAGGTACGTCTCAACAATCACAGCCCCACGGTAATGACCGCTACTAAAAATAAGACCTAAGATGCCTCAAAACATGGGCATCACTACATAATCACACTCGGCAAAACAGTGCTAGAACTCCAAAATCCTATCTGGTGAGAGAGTAAAAGCCATTCAACCCTTGTAGTTGACTTGAAATTGAACCTTTGAATGATTTTCTAATAGAGAGAAAAAGGAGATGATTCGACATCTCAAAGAGACAGAATCTCCATGGGATCATGCAAGACTAACAAGTAGGGGTTTTTTGGCCTTTGGAATGCAACAGAACATATGGTTTTGGAAATCATGGTCCTAAGCACCGGGTCCAACACACGGACCAAAAAATGTTTTAGCAAACAGATCCATTTGTAAGCACATCTAGAATATGAATGATGAGCAACACAAAAGTTTAAGGACCTCCTGAGTGCATCGAAACAGACACATCGACTACGAATGGTTGCTTCAAACTTGAGTTCCAACACACTGGTAGAAAAACATTGAAGCAGAGACAGTGAGTTAGAAATCCAATGAAATGATCCCAAATTCAAGAATGAATGGGTTTTGGAACTCCCGAAGTGTAATGGTGTAGGCAAATACTACTTAAGTACTCGTGATATATATCTATTTTGCTAAGTAATAGAAAGACTATGCAAAACCTTAGTAGGGGTAGTTAGAAAGCAATCACTTCTACAGCGTGTATGTAGTTGAAACTATCATATAGATGAGATAGTAGTCCTCTGTCCTATGTTGTTGGTTTAGAAGTTCTGAATGACGAAACGTTCTCTATCTATGGATCCATATTTTGTCTAGTTTTGACTATGTTTCCTATCTTATGTACTGAGTTTACAATAATGGAATTAATATCAATCAATATTACTTATTCTGATCTTTAGTTGCTTTGAATTCAAAATTGAAATATTAATTGTTGGAAATTCTTACTATGTTTTCAATGGTATTCTATTTATTCTAATAGGTAGTTTCTTGATATATGTCTCTACCTATTATGAATGGACACCAAAAGCAAGCAATTGTTGAATCTCCTCTCCATAGCTCAGGTCTTTTTAGCCAGCCTTAGGCTCTGATACCATGTGAGAACTGTAGTGGTGCAGAGCAACGACGGAGAGAAAACAACAAAACACTCACAAGAAAACAAGAGAGACATGCACAGGATCTGAAGAAAACCTCTTCAAAATGCAGGAGAAAACTCTCTAGTTGCCTCTACAAGTCATTTTGGACTCTTAGTCACGCCAAAAGGAACAAAGCAATCATGAAAAAACATCTTTTTGCTCCAAAAGCACTTGCAAGTTTCTACAAGGTTCCAAAACCACCTGGGTAGCTCAAACAATAACCCGCAGGCTTGCTCTATCCTCAATAGAGCTGCAACAGCAAACTCTAAGCTCTGTGGGCACACACACGGGCTCAGCTAGACCACTCACAAGCATCAGATAGACCACCTGGGCTCTGATACTAATTGAGACTGCTCTCAACGGAAGCAAAATGGAAGAGGGTGAGAGAGAGGGAGAGCCGAAAGAGAGCCACACAAGTTTTGGTGGGTGAAGAACACCATGTCATCCATATGTGTGTGTGTGTGTGTGTGTGTGTTTGAGTATTGTACATAATCGAGGTTAAGGCACAGTGGCCTTTAACCCCCACAACTTGCATGTCCACTATCCCTAGCTTCCCTTCTTGTTTGGTCCTGATGAGAAAAAGTCTCATCTTTCATTGGATATCTTTTAGATGTTGTTGCCTCCTCCCCAAAGAAAAGACCTACATAATTTGATGAAACTATCCAGAGCAGTTGCTGAGGGGCACTAGCAAGAGAGGTAGAAAATGGCAACAAGGTAAATGCAGCGGTTAAGGACCATTCTCCTTCCTTCCAAATTCGCTTGGAAGCCCCTCCACTTCTCTAGCTTCTCTTTGAACCAAGCCATGAATCGGTGGTTCCATCTTTCCTTCATGGAGGCATCAAAGCCCATGGGAATCCCCAGTAATCTAAAAATAGTGCATTTAGGAATGTTGTGAGACCCAAGCTGAGCCAGAATACCTTGTTGTTGGAGTAGCTTGTTTTGGCATGATTGATAATAGAACTTGAGGCATTGTAGGTGTTAGATTTGTGTCATTAGCAAGGTTATAAGCGAAAAAATGTCACCCAAAGGGGAGATCTATTCCTTTGATGTCACTCTTTTTAACTTGTTCTATTAAGAGCCACCCTAAAGAGTCAAATGCTACGTCAAATAGTAGAGGCACTACAGAGTTGCCTTGCCTTATTGGCCTTTTGAGGGGAAAAGGTCTTATCATCAACCCCTAACACAGACTTTGGTTGAGGCATTAGAGAGTAGAAGCCCTGTCCCAACCCCAGATCTTGAGAGTCTAGATAATGAAATCCCATTCTAGTCTATCATAGGCCTCGTCAAAATCTACTTTCCAAAAGCACATGTTGTGATTTGTGTCCTTGGCATATTCACATCCTTTCCAAGGTTTATAATAGCTTCTAGGAGGTGTGTCCATTTGATGAAGCCTTTTTGCTTTAGAAGTATCTAGGTATCCATTCTTTTTTTAATCCTTAAGGTCAAAACCTTGGCAAAGAAAGTTGTAGCTGCAGTTTAGCATAATCAAGGGTCTTCAAATTTTTACCACCTGCCTATCCCCCCCTTTGGAGATGATCTTAATGACATCTCCATTGGCACGGGTAGCCAAATATTGAGCCTATAGGCTCTCTTCCCAGAGATCAAGAAGGTGAGGTCCTATATCTTCCCCAAAAACTTTATAAAACTCAATGGGAATTCCATCATCCCTAGGGATTTTGCCATCAGCCATGATATGCACAGCAATTTTTAGCTCCTTTAAAGTGAGAGGTTGATCAAGATAAAGTTTTCCAAAGGTATGGACTATTCTAAGTCAGGTCTATTTGCACCTCTCTCTTGCTTGGAGGACCTAAGTATTCACTTTTCTAGTTGTAGAAAGCATAGCTTGAAAGTTTTTCTAAATTAGCTTCATATTGTCTTCATTAGTGGCAATGAATCTTTGTCTTCTATTTTTAAGATGGGGATCTCTAAAGATCCTCTTCCTCCTAATTATTCTAAAGGTCTTAGGAGTGGTTCTGTCAATTTTCTCAACCCACCAATCCCTGAAGTATACCCTGGAGCCATTTAGCTTCACATGCTCCTATCTCCTTAATTCCCCTTGTCTTGCTCTTGCATTGAAATTTTCTAGAGTTTGCTTAATCCTGTCCATTCTCTGAGCTATCATTATTGCTCTAGTTTTCCTTGCCAACCTGAGGGAGTCGTATGTCATTTGTATTTCTTCCAACTAGGAATAAGAAAAATGCATTAGGAAGGAAAAGGCATGGGTTAAGATGCTTTTGATCTGTCTTAAGGTCAAAGAGCTTGTGATCATCCTTTAACCAGGAGGGAGTCCTCTTGCCCTTGCCAAAAGCACAAAAAGAGAGGATAAGTTAATGATCAAAGAGGGGCCAAGTTGCAAAGGTTTGAGATTTTAGATTTATTATTTGGTCTAAGAGCCCCTAAGAAAGGTAGGATTGAGGGTTAGGATTTAGAGTTTATGACTTTTTAGGGTTCACGGTTTTAGGATTTATGGTTTAAGCTTTAAGTTTAGATTTTAGGATTTAGGGTTTAAGCTTTAAGTTTAGATTTTTCATGCTTTACAATTTCTAAGATTTCAGGTTTGATTATTTTAGAGTTAAGGTTTTTTAGTACAAAAGATCATGATGACTATCATGACAATCTAGAAATCGATATATTGTATAAGATGATTTCATAGACAAGCCTAGTCATAAACTTGGTGATGGGAAGTCTTCACACTTTCATATATCAATAACTTTATCTTCCCGAGGAATTATATAAATATGAATAGAAAATTGAGGATTCTTGAATTTAACATGATGCCTAGATGATGAGAGAGATCTCCTTAAATAGGGTCACTTGTAGATCCATATAGTGAATAATTTGTAAGCATAAGTAAGCAACTTGACTTGTGAATGAGCCAAGCATACAATGATATGGCAAAAGTGTTCTAAAAGAGTATAAAGACATTCAAGATGATAAAGACAAATCCAACATACTTCTTTCCAAAAAGATGGTCATAATATTAGGCCTTACAACATGGGATAGGAACTATATGGTAGTCATATTCTAGCGATCTACAATGACCTTATGCAAAAATATGTAGTCTTGAAGAATGTCAATTGGTCATATTAAGCAACGGACATGGGTGAAGTGAAAGTTGTTATTTGATCATGTTCAACCCTATGAATAATGTTGAGCCATAGGCCTCCTCCCATACTCATGTCTAGTATGGGCCTCATTTTTCTTAAAGCATGTAATTATTTATTTTGATCAATAATATTTAAATCATTTGCTAAAAGTGAGAGAAGAGTATTTTTTGTTTACATCATTTACTATTTCTACAATTAGTTTATGATTCTAGTACATATTCCCTATTTTGCTAAAATATTATTAATGATATTATTTTATTGCATATTGTTTTAATCTTATTTATATTTCTTATATTATTTATTTTTAATAATATTATTTGAAAATGCTACTAAAGTGGATAGAAGAGTATTAAATATTTGCATCATGTATTAGTTCTTCAATTAGTTTTTGATTTGAAACATATTCTTTATTTTCATTTTAATAAAAATGATGTTATTTTATTTCATATTTTTATTCTTATATTTTCGAAATATTTTTAAATTAATTCAATTTATTATCTTTATTAATTTATAGTGATAATTATCTATCCTTATTTGTTATACATTTTATTTTTTGAGTAATATTATTTGAATAATTGACCAAAAGTTGGAGAAAAGTATTAATTATACAAAATAGTTTCCTAATTCTTTAATTATTTTAGGATTCTGATACGAATAGTATATTTATGTAAACATTTTGAAGAAATCTTGTGCCTTAAGTAAATGATCTCCTTCATGAAGAAGTTACATTTACTCATCTTAGCATATAGCTTATGCTACCTTAATAGAATTAAGACAATCCTTAGATGTCCAATGTGGTCATCTAATGATCGGCTATATATCAAGATGTCATCTAAGAACACGACAACAAATTTGCCCACATAATCTCAGAACAAATCGTTCATCATTTGCTAGAAAGTAACAAGAGCATTGGTCGACCCAAAAGGTAATACGAGAAATCCATAGTGACCACACGTAGTACAAAAAGCAGTTCCATCTTAGTGCTTTGGATAGATACGGGTTTGGTGCTAACCCATGTGCAAATCAATCTTAGTGAAATACTTTGCTCAAGCCAACTGGTCTACCAAATCATCTGAATGAGGAAGAGGATACTTATTCTTAATTGTTACCTTATTGAACCGTTTATAATCTACGCATATTCTCCTTCTTCTTTCTCAAAAGGACAAGTGCACCCTAGGGTGATTTACTGGGGTGAATATAACCCATGTTTAGATAAATCCAGAAGTTGCGAAGCTAATGCGGCTCATCCTATAAGGCGGAATACTAATAGGTTGAGCCCTAGGAAGTAAATCTATGCGATGATGTACTACCCTTTCTAGAGGTAAGCCTTCCAAGAGTTGTGTAGGGAATACATCTACAAAATCATCTAACAACATTCTCAATTATCAGTGTTCAAATGTGCCTAAATCATTTTGGTTATTACCCCCCCCTTCTCTCTCTCTCTCTCTCTCTCTCTCTCCATAGCCTCAACAGTCTCCCACCCTAAGCCACCTCAGTTGATTCTCTCTCTCTATTAGCTTGTAGCCTTACCACCTATCTCTGAGCCTATAGCCTCCACCCCTTAAGCTGCCTATCTCTCTCTCAGTTGTCTTCTACTATCAACCACCTCTCTCTCTCAGCCCATATCCTATTGCCCTACTTGCCTCCCACCCTCATCTCATTGTGCCTCTCTCCCAACGGCACCAAGCAGTAGCAATAGCACAAAAATCACCAGCCAAAGTAGTCACCAGCAACCCGAAAAAGAGTCACACCAATAAGCTTCAACAATCGAATAGCAACAAGACAAGCCAAGTTTAGTTCTAGCTGAGAAGTTCCAAGTTCTTGATCAATGCCCACATTTCTTTTACTTTCTCACTTTCTACAAAGCTCAAAGCTCCCATCCCCACCCCACCTCGAGTTGGTCTGAACCCCTTGGCTCTACTTGGGGATTAGTTATAGCATTGGGGTACTCCTTTGTCACTTCACCTCTTGTAAGCAAGACCTCATATTCCACCATTCATTCTATGCACCTGATGGGGATTTCCTTCAAATCAAATTTTGAGCAATACAATAGAAAGATGAAATTTTTACATATGAAAGCCACCAATGCAACAAAGACAAGGTGGAGGAGGTAGAAGTGAAGGCCTTATAGGCAGGAGAGCAAGCTGAGGCTGCTAAAGAAATGGCCAAGATGGAAAGGCATAGAAGAGAAGAAGTAGAGAAGCACATCAAGCTACTCTATCAATAGCTCAAGAGTTGATGACATTAGAATGGATGGGGACAAAGTAGAGCAAGAGCTAGCAGGGATGAATAAAGTTCTTGAAGATCAGATAGCTAAAAGAAAGCTCTTTACCAACGGCTCTGCAAATCGTAGAATGCATTGAACATCAATAAAGATGAAATGATAGAGCAATTGAAAAGAGAACATTCAGAAACTAGAGCATTGATGCAAGAGATCCAAGAGAGCATCAAGGAAGGATGCAAATCGAGCAGAGAGTAGCTAAAGAGAATGTGTATTGTTGGCCAAATTTCTATAACTCCTTGAAATTGAATTACACTAGGGCTTTGCACCAGCTTGCCAAGGCTCTTGAAAGTTTTGAAGAATAGTCCTCCATTTTGACTAAAACCCAACATGGAGCACATCTCTTGGAAGAGGCCTACACCACACTACTAGACAATTTTGCCAAATTTAAGAGCAGCTAATAGAATCAGATAAAGCTACTACCTTCATGATGATGAGGAGAAAGACATAGATGACATAATCATATGGCTTAAGAAGGAAGTACTACAAGTTGAATGGGACAAAAAAGATATAAGTAATATTAGTCAAAATGGCACACAAGCCATAACAAGTCTACTTTAGAGGGAGGGCAAGATCCTTAGACAAATAGATAAGCTGAAGGGCACAAAGATTTGGATATCTGAGGAGCTCACCCTAGTCCAGCTTAAACAAAGAAACAATGAACTTACCAAAGTAACGAAACCATGGAAAGTAGGCAAATGGGTGGTTTATTGAGATAAACAAGCATTGATTAGGGATTTCAAATCCAATTCCAAAGACTCTCAGTCTTAAACTGATGTTACAAAGGCCACCTATGATAGTTTGAATGTAGCTACGTCCTATAATAACTTGGGAGGAGCTGCCTTCTGCACTCCTTGATTCTCTAGCTCTCCAAATGGTGTAAGTTACTTTTAGTGTTCGTATTTGTCTCATAAACCCGTGGGTTGTAAGAAAATAATACAACGTTTGCGCTCAACAGATAACAGGATCTCGTACGCAAGAGAGAAAATAAGATAGTATGGAGAATCAAAAATTTGATTACTATAGAACTGATACAATAGATGGCGCTGCCTCCCAACCATGCGCTCCTGTGAAAGAAGCTTCGATGGCATACCGGAAATAGTAGAAGACGGAGGCTAGATGCTAAGGAATCAAGGTTGCTATAGCCAGTGATGAAATGGGCTTCACAGGCTTGCTCTTATATAGCCACTAGTCGTAGTCGGTTAGGCTCAATTGGGTGGCCGACCCAGTCTGCCCAAAACGGTCGACTGGGGGTTGGTCCCGAAATAGGCCACCAACCATACGATATAACCGGTGTGCAAAACAAAGCAACTAACCTACGGTTGCCATTCGGCCCACAACCATTCGGGATCATCTAAGACTCCAAATGGGCCCCGCAACCCGAGAGTGGGTTGCCTCGGGAAATGCTTCGTCTACCCTCAGTGCGGTGAGTCAAGGGATGCCTTCCTACACTTGCATGTAGCCTAGTTGGCAGTGTGCCAACTCTATCTGAAGCCGTCCAGCCATCAGGCCACACATGGCCCCTGTGTGGTGTCCAAACCAGGACCTACCGGATAACCGAGCTACTCAAATGCCTTCTCCTCATATGGAGGGCTTATAAGTAGAGTTAGCTGGTTCCCGCATAGTTACACGAGAGTGGAGCATTGATATCTAACACGGGAGATGTTAATAGATTTTTCTTTCTTTCTTTCTCTCACATTTTTCCCACCTACCTTGCAAATACTTTTTTTAGTGAACATCAAAGAAATTTTTTTGTAGTACATGTTATATCTTTGAGAAGTCTACACAAAGGCATTGTAGAATAGGAAGAGATTGCTTTTTGGGTCCAACAAATGGATCCATCTTTTGGTAGCTTACCTTAGTATTTGTTTGTTGAAGGTATTAAAGCCTACACACATGCATAGTAGAATAGGATGATCTTCCTTTTTGGTGCAACAAATGGATTCATCTTTTGGTACCTTGCCTTAGTGTTTTTTTGTTGAACCTATTGGTACATGCCTTGGAAATTTTTGTACTTGGGTATACCATTATATCATTGTATCTTGCCTACATATTGGTATCTCTTTCAAATCTATAGTGCCCTTGTTACTATTTAGTGAGGACACACATGAGTTGTGTCCTTTTTGACAAGCTAGATGGCAATGAATGCCATGATTTCAATAAGTGGCTATAGAAAAGAAAGAATTGGAGATCTTGAAAGTTGAATATAGGAATGATCACCATGCTCCAAAATTAGTTGTTCACCACAACAATGGGGGAGTAGAGTCGCTTCAAGTAGGTAGGTAGCTTGCTTCAATGGCGAGAAACGATTTGAGTTTCTACGAAAAACCTCTTATACAAATAGAGGGGGAGTTCTTATTGTGGAGGCATTTGGAGCAACCCAATGGTAGGGCTGCCCGCCCTACTAAGGAGATAGCCCTCATCGAACCCCTAACAATGTGCTCCATAGGTGTATGGCAAGACCCATAGATAGCACCAAATGGGTGGGTGCGAGGGGGTGTGAGTTTTTTTAAAGAAGAGTTTGAAATTGAACTTACACACTCTAAAGTGTTGAGAGTAGATTCGTCTGGCCTAGCTAGAATATTTTTAAAATATGATTTTTTTAAATTGAAAGTTTTAAAAAATGATTTTTTTGGGATTAGATGGGTAACAAAAATGTTATTCGATTCCGCACTGGCAAAGTGACTTACAAAAGCAGGGAGTAACTCCCGGCTAGAGCCACAACGGTCACTAGCACAGCCCCAGATCTACAGGTTAAAGCCACGCCACTTAAAGAATGTGTGGGACTGGGCGGCGACGCCGGAGCTGCAGGGGTGCTCGAAGACATCGGCGACGAGGTGGGAGCGGGAGGGAGAGCCGTGGGTGGCGGGGGGGAAGCGGCCGGGGCAGAGCTCGACGGAGCTGAGATTCATGTCAAGACAAGAAGTAAGATTTGCGACCTTGCTTCCAACAAATCGAGGTAATATCCGTGATAAACAACATACCTATAGTCGTAGAAGGGGTAGGCGGGATCGAAGGGAACATTGGAGGCGTGGACGGTGCAGTAGGTGCAGGCGGAGTGACGGCCGACGTGGGGGGTAATATCACTGCTGGGGTTGGGGATGCAGGAGACGATCTCAGAGGTGCCGGAGCAGCAACACTGCCTAAATGCCCCGCGAACCAGAGTAAAGCATGGTGAATAATCGCAAGTTTAGTGACGCAGTCAACGAAATGGAAGAAATTCGAAAATATGAGAGGTCTAATGACTTACTTGGCGATGGCCCTGGAGTCGGAACAGGAGAGCCTGCAAAAAGAAATAAAATCAGCTACGTATCTTCTCTAACACGAGAAAAGCTTTCGTGAGTTCATTGCTAGAAAGACTACTTAGTACGCGCTGCAAGAGTCCAATACTAAACCATCTTCAAAGGGTTTCCACCGATCGAAATCGTAGACATGAGAGCAAATAGGTTTTGCATTCAGTCATTCGTCTGTTCGAAACAAGCCTTCCTTCTGTATTAGTGGGTTCGACCAATAGTAAACATTGTGACGGTAAAGGCTACAAATTTTCAGGAATACGACGATAAAAAGATAGATGTCAATATAGTAAAGCATTTCCAATGGTACTGCTAACTTGTAGGCAACGAGGAGAATTAAATGAAATGATAACGGAGGGGGCGGGGTCCTGTCACTTATTTTTAAATAACCTGAGCAAGCGCTGGCGGGAGGGACGCTGACTTTGCAAAGGGAAGGAAGTTGCAATGCGCGGGTTTGATTGAAGTTAGGGAGAGATGAGCCACCGGAGACGACGATGCAGAGGCAGGAAACGGAGGAGGAAGAGACGATTTGTTGGAGGCCAGAACAGCAAGAGGGGTCAGGTGTAGAGGTGTTGGTTTGAACGAAGGGGAGGCAAGGGAGGAGAACCAACAAGGAGGAGGAACAGTCAGGAGAAGGCGAGGGGGAAGGAGTTTGCCCAAGCGAGAGAGAGGTGTGGCTAATGAGGGTGAGGAAGAAGAAAAGGGGGAGGAGGAGCTTGGCCTCCATGGATACTGGATCGATTGCGGGATGGCGAAAGTAGAAAAAGGAGGAGGATGAGGAGGTAGTGATGGTGGTGCTCAATGCTATGCAGCGACGGACGACTTTGCTGGGCGATTTCTCTCCAAATTCTCGTCCTCCAAATCTCCGAATTCTCGTCTCTTTCTGTCGATCCTACTTTTGAAATCTTTGGCACTATCGAAGCCGCGTGCCTGGGACTGGGCAGCCATCTCTCTTTCTCTTTTCTGGGCAATGCATCATTACTCCAACATGCGCCTGGTCGAATCCGTCCTCCTCCGAAACCTCATCCCTTCGTCATCGGGCAATATATATCAAAGATTCAAAGTCGAACGCAGTTTGCACACTCTATCAAATCATCAATCAATCGATTATATTTTCTCGGCCGACACATCTCTCAAATCACACCACTGGCGTAAGCGCATAAACTTTAGAAATTAGTGGACTATCGAGGTCTGCAGTCGCCTCGCCATACTCATAGTTACCACCGAATCTCGGACTGCAACGACAGACAGTACTGAGTGGAGACATCTACCATCTACCATAAACTAAAAGTGTTCCATGTTCCAACTACCAAGAACGTCTTTTGCCCAACAAGTGTCCCGACTCCCTATTGCTACCCAAGTGACTATCTCAAGTTCAGAGTATCACGATTCTCCTTTGAAGTCACACTTGAAATGGCCAACAAATGCGGCTCATCGCTGCCCGATGTCTATTTCCCCTCAAACTAATTGTTAGTTAAAGATCTTGTTATCATGTCATATCGTTACAATTAATGGAACGCCCCAAGAAACTTTTGAAAAGTTGTGAATGGCAAAAAGAAGAGGAAAGAAAGTTTATGGTGGTTGTGAGGACTCAAATAACTTATTCTTAATTAAATGCCTCCATGATAGCATTCCTCTTATCTACATAGTATACGTTTCAACAAGGGTATGTGAGCAAATCTTTTCATAGATACTTCAAGGTACATACTGGGACTTATGTGTTTAATGCAATCATCACTCACCTTGTAAAGACTCAACTACTTAATGCAATCATCACTCACCTTGTAAAGACTCAACTACCTAATTTTCAATTAATGCCCTCATGGCTATTATGCTATATTATGCAAAAACTTTGTAAAGAGTTTCCATAGGAAGAAACAATCTTTATCACAATGAGCATCAAAATACCATATGGACAAACCCTAGAGCTGCAGCGAGTTTGTGTTCCCAGTCCTTGCATCTGGCCTCAACCATGCACTTCATAATTTGGCACAAAAACTTTTTTGAGCTCTTGGCCCTAACCGCTTGCTCGAGGTAGTAAGGAGTTGATTTTCGATGAACAATGAGGAACTCACTCATCAATATTCAAATTGTGTCATTCACGAACTGTGTCCCTCTATTGCTCACATTCTCAAGTGGAATAGTTTTTTAAGCCTAAAAATAGTTAGTTTGTCTAACTTTCAAAGAGTATCTTTGTATAGATGATGATCCAAAGGGAGCGAGTGTCTAGAGGGGGGGGGGCAACGGGGGACAAGAATCTTCGCATGAAGGAAGGTTCTAACAGTCCAATCACAAGATCGTCTTACTCATGCATGCGGCTTGAAAATACAATCAGATCCCTAAATGGTGTAGAGGAAGGAGGATTAGCCGAGGGAACGTTGAAAAGATGACTCAAGTCACGAAAGAGGTGAGGGAAGCCAGCTAAAAGGTCAACAATAAAAAGGGGAAGGCTCCAATTGAGAAGCATGAAGGATCGGAAGCTGTGTGACCCAAAGACGAGGGTTGATACTGGAGATTGTGGATCGGTTTGAGGAAGGCTCCAGTGAAGGATCAGAAGCTTTGCAAGGTAGATCGGTTAAAGGAAGGCTCGAGTGAAGGATCAGAAGCTGTGTGACCCAAAGACAGGGGTTGATACTGGAGTTTGTGGATGAAGGTGAGAAAGGTGGTGACAATGTAGTAGGATTGAGTTCTTTGCAAAGTGATCAAGAATCTTCAACCCTCCTAGATCGGTTTGAGGAAGGGGCAACTTGAAATGCCATACATAAATCATCGAAAGAGGTCCATGCAGATAAAGATCAAGTAGGAAGCCTCTCGAGGAGAATAGACACAATGATCCTTCACAAGACACCCTAAATGGATCAAAGACACAGCTACTAGGAGTACCAATGATGAAAAAGAGAATAGGTTCCACTTCCTTAGGGATAGGTGTAAGGCTTTTGGGGAACAATAATATAATAAAGCAAAAAACTATTTAAAACAATCTATGAGTTTCTTTTGTGAAATCCATGTGGCTATTGTAGTAGAGTGAAATAGAAAGGTCATGTAGAATTGAATTATGGAGAAGCTGATGGGCTGTGGTTTACCCTCCAACTAATGGGGTATGTGGTGTTTGTAAATTGTTCGATTAGGGGGAAGGGGAGGTTGTTGTTATTGTGAAATGGTCTTTAGGTGTTCTGGAATAGGAGCGATGGTTCTTCCAATGGATATGCTCCAAACATGTCACGAGAAAGAGGTGAATGTTGGGAAGCATTGAATGAAAATTATCAAGGGAGAAGTGGGACTTAGGTGGTGATTAGAGCATGGTTATGAATGCTGAAGATAGGTCTCATGGAGGTATGTCTCTTGGGGTGAGCATGATAGTTGAGAGGAGCTGTGTTGACATTGGGGACTCATTGATTGTGCTAATATTAATATGAAAGACTTGGGTGGCTCTTCATGGAATAATCGTAGAAAAGGGTCTAAGTTTTGGGTGGGTAGAATTGACAGATTTAATGTTTCGAAGGAAGGATGGTGGATGATGGCTCTAATGGGGGGCGAGTATGTTTTGTATTCTTTCTTATCATATCATCTTCCAGTTCTCTGAAGGTCTTCTCTACCAATTATGGTTGGCAAATCTTTTGGCATCCCATTAAAATTTAATAAGAGGTTTCTAAGAAGTAGGAGCTTTTGTCATATGCCCAGGGCTATGTGGAGGGAATGGAAGGCTATCATTGAAGACCCTTGCTTGAGATGGGATTCTATGATGAGAGGAGTTTGGGGTAGAATTTAAATATAGGATTCTCAACACAGGGTACAAGAAGTGAATTTGAAAAGCCAACTTAAGCAATTGAGGGGACTTATAAGGGTTGCTTTAGCTCTTGACTTAGACGATTTTTCTATGTCCAATCTGTTGATTGAGATTGAGGGTGCTTTGCAGGGGGAGGAAGTTGAGAGAACTGAAGAGGCTCATATTAAATCAAGGCAATTGTGGTTGGAAGTGGGGATTTTTCCTCCAAATTGTTCTTTCAATTCGTAAATAGAAAGCAAGTTCAGGATGCTATGGACATGGTAGTTGACTATAGTGAATCTTGATAGTTGTGGAAACTTGATAGCAGAGTTTTGGCATATTGCTTATATATTTTGTTTAGAGTTGAGTAATATTGTGGGTAAGTCTAGCTTTTAGGATGCATGGTGGAAAGAAAAGTTTCCTAACATCTTGATGAAAGTGGATTGTAGAGTGGATGCTACACAGACGTAGGGCCTGACGATGTTGTTTACTATAAATGAGCTATGGGATGTGGTCAATTTGATAAGGAACGTGTTAGAGTATATGGCATCTCATGGTTAGACCTCAAGAGAGAGAGCTTCTTTATGGGTTTGACCACCCCCTTTCAGGCTAGAATAGAGAGAGATTAGATGCCCCTTTAGAGGGCTAGTAGGAGGGTATTTTAGGCCCAAATCAGTGGGGTGGTAGGGCTAGCCTGGGGGTAGACCCTAGGTGCCTGGCAAGCCCTCATATAGGGTCGGTCGTGGCCTGGGGCAGCCGACTAGTAAGTTAGCCCTAGGTTAGTGAGGACCTATAGCTTGGGTTGGCCAAATCAAGCCCCTGAGTAGTTGTACTTACTACCCTATTTATCACCAAGCTCCTCCCTTTTTTGGCATCCTTTGGAGTAGTTCCTCTCTTGTATCATCTCTCTCTCTCTCTCTCTCTCTCTCTCTCTCTCTCTCTACTACATGCTTCCATGCATTTTATCACTCTCACATGGTATCAGAGCTCAGGCTACCACGAGACTCAGAGATGGTAGCAATAGACACAATCAATCTCACGAGGCTTTGTGACGTGTTTTTGAGGGGTTTTACAACCATCTTCTACTGCTATGATTTGGTACGTCCCTTCCACACCCTTCCTTTGGTTGTGAACCAATCTAAGGTAATAGGGAGCTACTAGGAGGTCTCCTGACCAAGTGATGTCGCTCCTAAGTTATTAGAGGCTACTTTAGCCCACGTAATCAGTAGAGTAGGTCAAGATCATTGATTGGCAAGGAGGTACATGTCAACTACAGAGGTGGTAAGGCAAGAATTGTTTCACATTAGTCATAGGTTCTATGGCTCCCCCGTGTATTAATGAAAAGGACAAGTCAAACGAAGAAAATTTCACTAGAAACTAAAGCTCTAGATTCGGTTCATTCATAAGGGACCATGGGAGCTTGTTCAAGGGTTTGCGAAGAAGCCTAAGCACCCTTCTGATCCCAAAATGTGGATCCAAGATCAAGAGGGTGATTTTTAGGAAGAGCTTGCTGATTGGGAAGAGAAAGACTTAAAGGCACATTCCATCCCTTTGTGCACCATCCCACAGTGTAGGTTTTAACAAGCACATTTGAGATATAGTCCAAACTAGAGGACTATTATACAAGGGACTCAACAATGAGGGCTATTACTCTAATGGGGTGCTTTAGAGTCTTGAGTTCTCTCGCAATAGTACTATGTAGCCTTTCTTGATGAAGACTAAGGCCATCCATGACCAGCTTTTGTCTATGGGAGCTACACTAACCTCTCTCCAGTTTGGTGGCACTTATTCTCATCAAGCTATCTCCGGCTTATGACATGGTCTCTTGGGCTTTATGGTGTCAAGTCTCATCTAGTTAGTTAGAATTTGATGATTTGTCTTCTATTGCTCGAAGAGGAGTCAATTTTTTTGTGCCAAGGCAAGTTGCAAGTCACTACAAGTGGAGGTGGTGATGCAGCCCTTTCATCTCAAGAGAAGACCAAGAAGAACTGGAGCAAGTGCTATAAGTGTGGCAAAAGAGGGCATTTAGCAAGGGATTGCAAGTCCAAAGGCAAGGACTTTAAGGACTCACTGTCAAACTCTGACCAGTTGACGTGCCAAGGCAGCAAAAGTGTTGACTACTCTAGCACCCTAGAAAGCACCAGATTTCTAACATCAATGTCAGTTTCCCCATGCGTCACAACCAAAGAGGGCATGTGGGCAAGAGGCCGGGTACTTTTAGCCCTCATCATCTAAACTTTAGTAGGCAAGGTGATAGTGTATAGCTATGGATTATGGTTCATTGTTGCAATGATTACCAACCAAGTAGTTCGAGTTCATTATTAGGGGTTCATGTATGTGATGAGTTCACTACTTGGATATTGGACATGGTATGTTCCATAGTTCATATTATTCCATTGGGAGCTCAGTGCAACTGCTTGGGAAATCACAAGAGAATATGACTTCTTTATTGTTTAAGTGGCCCTTCTTAAAGAATCTAGGCTATTGGGAGCTTTCTTCTATGACACTTCCATCCTGAAGGGTCCATGGTGGCATCTTCATTAGGCAACTTCTTTAGATTATTTGTATACCATGAGCTATAGAGAGGGTGTTAGAGTATATTGCATCTCATGGTTAAACCTAGAGAGAGAGGGCTTATTTGTGGGTGTGCCCACCCGCTTTCAAGCTAGGACTCCTTGATTTCTATTACAGCTTATGTATTGGCCTTCAACTTATGTACTGGTCTTTAACTCTCTGGTTGTGAATGGAGCTATAGAAATACCTTCTCTACTTATTGTAGTGCCAGTTACAATTTGGTAGCCTTATATGTTGGTCTTTTACTCTCTACTTATGAGCAACACTCTAGCAACACCTTATTTTAACTTTGTAAGTGTGAATGTCACTCTAGCAACACCTTAGTCAATCACGAAGACCGAAAGCAAATTGTTGAACCTTTGTTACTTGTATAGCCACAATTGTTATGAGAGCCTTTGTGGCCTACATGGCCTTAGTTAAAAGGTCATAGGAAGCGATACAAAACTAACAATTACAGCATGAGCCAAACACTTCTTTTGCTACCACCAAGTAGGAGAATTGGTTCCACCAAAGCATGATATCATTCAAAATGTTTCCTTTTAAGAATAGTAAAGATATTGTTACTTCCCATATGGGAGAGAGAGGATGAAACTCTCAGAGATATAAACTTTTTCCTTTTGGAAATGTTCATACAAGCAACCCCTTTTCCTAAATCAATAAATAGGATTTTGTATAAGTTTCATCGCAATGTCAAAATAAATAAGATTGTACAATACATTGTGTGTGCTCACCTTCCTATCACACCTTATCTCATCCCTTTTGCATCTACATGTGTCTATGGGTACTTTGTCCCATCACAATCTTCATCTTGTTATGGTATGAGAGAAGTCCTCCACTCCTTCTGTCACTGAGAGGTAGAAGCACTTTTGAGTTCTCCAAGACTTCAAACAAGAAGCCTTGACAAGGCCTTTAGCTCTCATGTCAAGGCTTCATTGTTTTCACTACAAAAAAATGCTTAAGGGATTCATGAGCATAGTTGCAAACAATAGAAGGCTCAAAAGCAAATCCCATGTTTGCTTCACCTTGAGAGGTAGTACAAGAGTGTTACCTCTATCAATCAACATACAAATTGCTTAGAGCTATTGCATAGTTCAACAAATTCTCAAAGAGGTTCCTTATCTGGATTGAAGTGCAAAGAGCTAAAAATAGCTCTAGAATTACTTAAGGAGATGATCATAGTCATAATAGCTGCAATCCTCCCCAATGTCATGCCCCTAAATGTGCACATGTAGTACTAGTGCACCACATAAATCATATCAAATTTCTTGATTGGTTATCTCCTTTAGTAAGCTCAAATAATGCTTGCATGTACATGTAGATTTTTTTTGGGGATATATTTGAATAAACTATTCCATCATATAAAATCTAGGATACACACTTCACATGCAAAATGGCCTTTACAATGGTTTAATCAACAACAAAATTCCATAGAAATTTGGTCTCATAATCAAGTTTGCAATGTGTACATTTGTTTAAACATCAAATTCTATTGAGTGACACATAAGTGATCACTCAAGTAAGTTACCTATGTGTAATATATTCATTGAGCCTCACAAAAAATGGCTACACTTAAGCATAGTTTGGCATTTAATTAACCATGAAATATCACTGTTATATCATTTTTGGATATAGTCTTTGCATAGAAACACACATGCAATGCACATACATGCACACACACGCATGCACACATAACCATGTGGTCTCTCCATAGTTGTTGACCCTATAACTAACATTTGGGGCTTCAACTTTGGCCAAGGAAAGTCTTGTAGACCAAAGGAAGTAGTGGGAAAACAAAACTTTCAATCAAAGAGTGATTGGGGCAGCTAGCCAAAAGAATGGGCAAAGTATGGAGTTGCTTGAACCCATCCATTCCCACTAACATTGTGTTTAGGATGCCTGATCTATAGGTAGCAAGAGTGGATCATGCATAAAGGTCACCAAGGCCATGCACGTCAAGTGATAGGTGAAGAAGCTAAGTCTATGGAACTAGATAATAAGGAAAAAACCACACTACATGATGAAGCAAGTTGATGAAGGATCCCAATTGTTAGAGGCATGCAACGAGCACAAAGGCTTAGACAAGTGTCATTACATTAACTGACAAAGAGTCTTACCAAGGACATCATTGAAGGACATGCACAATGATGTGAACTCTATCAACCTAGACCAATATGGAGTAATGGCACTTACCCTTCTAACGAGGGAGATTTGAACCATTGTAAATGAAGCGGGTAGTACCTACCACCAATGTTAGATAGAGTCTTGTACTTAAGATGCTAGATTCCTAGAAGTTAGAGTAGTTCTTGCAACATGGGCATACTCATGTGTATGGAGTGCATCCTAGAGCTATTTAAATGCAATATGACTTGGCTAAGCACTATAAATTTTTCTTCAAGTTCAATGATTGCATTCTTTCCCCTTTGTTCTCTTTTAAAATTTGCTTTTCTCTGAGTTTTAATCTCCTAGCCTCCACGTCATGCATAGGTTATTGATTCATATTTTCTTGATGCTCCTCTAGTCATTTAGAAAAGGCAATCGCCTCACATACCCAAATTTTAAGGAACATGGGATGAAGTGTCATACCAATTGCACCACTATCACAATATTTGATGTTAGCATTTGGCAATCTTGCTAGGGAGTGCAAAGTTTGTGTATTGGAGAAGCCTACAAAAAGTGTGAAGACAACAACTTAAATACAAATTGCAAAGAGAGGAGTGGTTCACTGGACTCAATGCTAAGACAAGAAGGCTCTAGATGACTTGATCGATGGAAGTCAATACGCCAACAACTTTGCTAGCATCATTGTTGAATAAAGACAGGAATAATGGAGTGAACAAGAGAGTCAACAGCCCCACCTCTAGTAACTTCAAGTGAGTTTGGCAAGGATAAGGGATCAAGCATAGATTGTGTCTCCATGTTAGCCTAACCCAAGGGCTAACATTTTGCCTCATCTACCCTTAGCCATGTCCTCATGGACTGGTAGGGACTAGCAACTACTCGAACACAGAGGCCCTTGGGTTGAAGCCATGCGGTCACCAATGCTAGTGCCTTAACCATAGTGGGGGATGTGGACAAACTGATGGATATGAAGGGCAAGCTTTGTTTGTTTAGTGGCTCACGCTTTGGCCACTAGGTCTTCATAAGGCTCGGTGATGGCTAGTGCCATTGCAAAAAATTTAGTGTAGTATTGGACCTAGGTCACTCTCTCCTGCCACTTAGTGCTCAGATCTTTACATAGAGCTTGTATGTTGTTTCACATATCAACATCTTTGGAGTGGTTTTCCAAGCTTTTGGGTGGTTTTCTAAGCCAAAATTATTGTTTTAAGAGCTAGTGATTGATGAATTTCTTGTCTAGTGTGTTGGAACTCAAGTTTGAAGCAACCATTCACAGATCTGTTAGATTCGATAGACCCAAGAGGTCGTAAAACTTCTATGTTGCTCATCATTCACACTTTGGTAGTATTTAAAAATAGATCTATTTGCAAAAACGTTTTTAAACCTTGTGTGATTCCGTGGAGATTTAGAGAAGTTTCATCTCTCTGAGCTCTCCCTATGTTCAGATGTTGTGGTTCGAACCTACTTGCATAGGATGCCATTTTGGATTTCATTTGTTCCAGTGGATCGAGGATGGGCTAAAACCTCTACCTACAAGTTTTTGGGTGATTCTGTTTTATTTGCTATTAAATTATAAGGGTTAACTCCCAGTTTCACATCCATTAGTTGGGATTTTTGATTTCTAGCAGCAGATAGATATTTGCATATTTTCTTGTTGAGTCCTATTATGCAGTGACGCCCACGTTTTGAGACATCCCTACTTCTATTTTCACTAGCATTCATTACCATGGTGTAGTGATTTCTTAGATATACCTTCTGTAGATCACTCTGGTTACAGTCTGAGCCGCATATGCTCATTCTTCGTTTGCATTGGGTTGCAATGGATGCTTTGCAGGCCATCAGGATATATTGTGATCCTTGTTAGATGCACTGATAGTCCCAGATTGCCTTATGGGATGCTTTATTGATGGATGTTTAGCACACAGATGCTATTTTATGCTGAGGGACAGCTTTGACACATTGCAGTTAATGCATGATAGTGCTATGGTCTCTTGGATGAGACATTATTGATTCTTAGATGATGGAAAGTCTGAAGCCATTGTGGATGACGATGAAGATGTGAGAGTAGTAGAATACTAAGAATGCAAATGAAGATGATAACTAGAGTCCCTAAACCAATGTAGCTAAACAAAAGCTACAATTGGATGTCCCGTTAGATCAATGGTTGCATGAGTATCCCTTTCTTTAGTATGATGATTCTGTATAAATGTCCCCACAACATCAAGACTACCACATGGCAGCATACGATGCATCTTTTCCACTATCACTAAATAGCTAGCTAGCACTGTAGTTTCTATGAAATTCACCAAAGCATTGTCAACCAAGTGGTCTCATGTCAGTTCGAGGAACTTGTTGCTCGGTACAGCTTCACTTTGCTCCCCTTATACAACTCAGAAAACATATTCCCTTGCAAGTCTTCCAGTGAATTGTCTCATGAGGAAAGACTTCAGCTAAGCCGTAGGGACCATTCCATCCCAACTTGAAACTCATTTTGAGATGGCCCAACTTAGCATTATAGACTAATATGAGCATACCCTTCTTCGAATACTTAGGCACAATTTGCCTATTATGCCATGCCTTTCTCATGTGTTGTATCACCAACTATGACCAGCCTGCTTGGAGGTGCTTAACTCATCAAGGTGGCTTAGCTTATACAATCACCCATTGATTGTGTCTGACTCATCCAAGTGATGCTCTTTAGCAATTCAAAGACTCAAAATAATAAATTCTAATGGAAAAGCTGGTTCCAAACCAAAGTCCATACAAAAGGGTGTAAGGTTGGTAGTGACCTTGTAAGTAGTCTTATAGGCCCAAAGAACAAGATGAAGTTTAGTATCCCATTCGTAGCCAGACTACACTATCTTCATGAGGATGATCTTAAGTGTCTTGTTTGTTGACTCAGCTTCACCATTCCCATGAGGATAGTAAGTGGTGGAAACTATATGCATGATTTTGAATTATTTCTTAAGAGACTGTACCACATCATTAAGGAAATGTGTACCTTGGCCACTGACGAGCTACAAAGGGTCTCCATATCTACAAATAATACTCTAAACAATGGACTTGGTAGTGCTTCGAGTTAAGTTGTCTCAGAGTGCCTTAGCTTTTGCCCACTTAGTAGCATAGTCAATAGCTACAATGATGTATTTATTGAGTGAACCTAGCTGCTTTGAAAGGAACAACAAAGTTCAAACCCCATGTCTAAAAGTCTTCCCATGGATGAGTGGGTTGTAATGGCATAGACTGATTAACCAATAATCGTCTAGTGCATTGAAAGACATCACAGTCATACACTTAGTTTGAGCATCTTTGAACAAGTTTTCCCACATAAGCCTGCCTGTAAGAATTTTTGGCGATTAACTCCCCTTGGAAATGTCCTTCTACTAGACCTGAGTGAGCTTCTTGCAACACAACGGCTCGCCCATGGGGCATAACCCATCACCAAAGAACTCCATCTACATAGTGACGATATATAGTTTTCCACTAATCAAAGTGTACTTTCAAGCTTCAAGGCCAGATGTATGTGTTTATCCCAAGGCATTGTATCAAGGAATGTACCCTGAGACAAATAATCCAGCAACTCAGCATACTCACAAAGAGTTCAGCATCTGGTAGTTTGGTAGTGACCCCTTGTGTATCCTCTAGTGTAGGTAACCTAGATAAATAGTCAGTTGCCATATGGCTTTTCTTGGGTTTATGAATGATTTTAAAGTTAAACTCCTAAAGAAGAAGCATCCAACAAACAAGATGTCCTTGAATGATAGTCTTGTTAATAAGATAAAGCAAGGCTTGATGGTCCACATAGAATACAAAGGGAATACCAAGTAACTGCCTTAGTTTCTCACTCAGTCGTACTATAATTGGGACTCAATAGGTGTCAACAATCGGCTAGCATAATATATTGGATAATCTAATCAGCCATCTGAATGAGCCAGAATAATGTCTAAGGCATACCTAGAAGCATCTACATGCACATGGAAGACCACATCCCACCTTGGTTGCCTTAGAATAGGAGTAGCCATTGCTTAGTTCTTCAATTCATGGAAACCACAATCAACTTGACATTCCACTCAAACTTGGCATCTTCTTTGTCAAGTCATACAAAGGAGCCGCAATCTTAGCAAATTCTTTGATAAATCATCGATAGAAACTGATAAACCCCACAAAAGAATGCAATTGAGTTAGATTCTGAGGCTTAGGCATCTATTGTATAGCTTTGATCTTACCTAGCTCGGTTCATATGCCATTGAGTAGTATCCCAAATCAGACACAGAAAAAACTCTTAGTTGGGTTTAATGAGATACCCACTTGCCTACTTTGGGGGCTAAAGGCCCCGACGGGGAGGGAAATACACGACTCTCTTTGTGCTAGCCAAAATGGACACGAGACAAGAAGAGAGAAGAGAGATGATGAATAATCCCCTAATTGCATTGCATGAGTAACCATGTATATAGGGAGAGACACACCCCCTCGTGCCACAATGGCACATCGTTTGCATCCCCCGTGCACACCTTTGGCACCACCCCCCATACACATGCCACTCGTGGTGGACTGTGTGAATCCTCAATGTGCATGAGTAGAAGTCAGATGCCTTATGTGCATGTGCAAATAGAAAGAAGTACAATCCTTTTAGGCAGAGAACCTATGAATGTGTGGATAAAATCAATGTAAAAATCAAAGGCATGGAATGCCACACTTTTGAAGAAGCTCCAGCAATGTTGATGTAGTTCTTACCTTTCTCTCACAAAAATATTGCACCAATACTCGCCAACACACTTCCAACTACAACATTGCATGCTCTTCTGTGCTGCATCACCATAAAATTGCATGCTACCCCTCGATGAATCAGATGCACATCTAGGTGCTACATCCGATCTTTTGTTGGATGTGCTCATTACCGCATCTACCTCCGTCTCTTGTGCACTACAGCTACCTTGGTTCACTTAATAAAAACTAAGGTGTATGATTATGCAAGTGGTAGACACAAAAAGGTACAAGAAATTAATGTTTACAACAATAGCTTCTCAACTATGAGTAACCTTAGCAATGCAGGGGCCATGCCATCTATTTTTGATCAGAAAGAAGCTAGTGCAGTCTCATCACATGCGAATACAATCTCAGTCATGTGGAGATATGCAGATGCAACTATTCCTTTCATAAAGCCCACACGGCATTTTTTCTGAGTGATTGTTGCTGATGGCTAGGTGCAAAACACATCCTATGCAGTGTGATATCCTTGATGTAGATTTTTCATGGTGCGACTTGACGTGGCTGGCCATCGATAGCAGTGAAAGGTTGGTGTTGTTGATGACACTAATTGGAGTAGAGCCAGCATGAAATTCTCAAGCTTGCAAGTAGAGAAAATGCAATTGCACCTAGCTCTCTCTTATGATTACCACAAGCCTCTTCTCCTCAGTCAAAAGGAAATCCAATCATCACATTCAACACTTCCATCACCTGAATCAAACCACTTTCTTTATCATCACATTCAGCTCATCTAGCTAGTAGTATGCCACACATCATCGGCTCAGCCCATAGATCATCTACTCAGCCCACAAATTGTTTGCTCACTAGCCCCCGCCTTTGGCCAACCAAGACTGCATAGCACCTCAAAAATTGCCACAATCACCCGCAATGGAATATGGACACAACTACAAAAATCTTCGCAATCACCTGCAATGGAATACAGACTCAACCGCAACATAGCCAGAATTCGCAATCCGCCATCCATAGCAGCCAAAAAATTCCACAATTGAATACTACAACAACTTAGCATTGATGATTTGAACTGTGTCAAGCATTTGAGTGCCTTAGCAAGTCTTGCATGCACTCTCCTCTTGGTTGATGTTGAATCGCAAAGACCCCAGTCTACAACTGGTTCCTCCTCCACGGCCCCTAAAGCACATGCTCTCTCCATCTTCCATCTTGATTGTTGGCACTAATGATCCTAAATTGCCTTGGACACCAGCTAATTCTTCCCGCAACTTGAAAGTGCAACTCCACAATCAGACCACAACGACATCTGCTGTTAACAATCGGACAAAAATACTACATCGCACCACATAAACTTCACAAACAATTGATTCATGATGGTTACTCTAGATGATCTAGAAGGAAACAATTGTGAAAGAAAATCAATGGAATGAAGATCAAGGTGTTTTGGCCATAGGTTGATTTTTATCATGCAAAATTTGTAGAAGAAATCCTAATGAAATTATTAGAAGAGGTCAAACCAAGAGATCCATTACATGTCAAATAATATTTATGGGTTGATCGTGAAGAATCATGATTAGGGGGAGTAAAAAATTGGGCATAGACTCCCAAAAAAGTACGATTTTAATGGGGTGAGACCTTGAAGTGGATAGCCTAATCATGGCAATGAGGCAGCATGATAGGACAATAATAGACCATTGGGGGAAGGCAAGCCCTAGGCACGCACATATGTAAAACCCTCAAGGAAGGAGAGGCCATTTTACAAATCTCCAAGTGAAGCAAAAAGGCTCCTCCTCCTTTGTCCCTATGGTCTCCAAGCCCCCCCGTCGTGACAATCCAACTTGAAGCTATTAAAGACATTGGCAACCAATCAAAGAAGTGGCTAACAACAAAGGAAAAAGGGATTAGCTCCAAGATATAATAAGTTGTAAGGACAAAATCTCCACCACCTTCAACACTTTCCCAATGACCCATGGCCTCGTTGACCTGGCTCAACCTCATAGGGTTCATGACTTCTACAGGCTACCTTGGCCCAAGACCTTTTGATCAAAACCCCACCATAAAAGCCATCAACTCTTACAATGCCACCACAAAGACATTTCAAGCAAGGTGGCACATAATCATGATCAGTGAAGCCAAAGTCGTGAAGGTTCTAAAGCACCAAACATTGATGACAGTGCACTCAACCTAATAATGGAGGAATGCAACAAACGATTCAACGAGCGATACATCAAATGTAAGGCCCAAAATCTAGACCTCAACATATTTTGGAGCTTCCCATAGGAGAGGGTGGAGTTGAAAATACTCAACATGTGTGTCTCATGAATGTTGGTTCAAGGCCATGCACGACAGGTTTTCTTCTCAACTAGGTAAAGCTAGTCACTATACAAATCATTGAACAAGCGATAAATATTCACATGAGGAAGCAAAATGGGAGGTGATTCAATGCCCATCTATGGCTATTTGGCACCATTGGAAAGGAGTTGAAAACCAAAGTACTAGCCATGGGTCCAATTGTGCCAGATTTCTATTCAATGAATAGATAAAGAGAGGAGAGTATAAGACCAAGAACTTGATCAACAAAGAAAATAAAAAGAAGCCACAATAGCAATGGGCTAAAGCATAACAACATTAGTAAAAAATGCAAAAACAAACACAACAAGTGCCACCCACAACAACAATAGAGTGGCAAGGGCAACATTGACAATAGTAGCAACGAATGTTGAAGCCCACCAGCCAACAAGAGAAGATAAGGAAAAAGGCCTTGTGGGACCCCAACAATAGTATGCTATTAAAGCAACAATGGAATACACGATTCAAATGTCCCCATCAAAAGCTTGATTCGACATGGATGCATGTGAATGACCCCTATGTGGTGCCAATGACACCTCTAATGTAACTCCATGCCACTCACCACTCCATGTCTTGTGCTATTGTAATAACTAACCTCGATCACATGCTATGTAGACAAAAACCTCCTACCCCTTGGAGTATCTAACTAATCTTTCACATAATATTAGATACAATGTGGTATTCAAGGCAAATTGTATTTTGTAAGAGAAGGATTAGATAGGCTTGTAAGCTGAACTAGCCGAGGTCATAAAGCAATGAGTCATGACCATTCATCATGAGGTTGATAAACAAAACAAGGAAGGATGCTTCTTTGAAAGGAGATCAAGAATTCAAAACACCAAAGTCAAAGGAGGAAGATATAGGACAAAGATGCACAAGCACAGAATGGTCGGATCAATAGAGATAACCTAGAGCTAAAGACCCACATTGTAATCCTAGAGGCACAATGCGACAAGGTTGAGGACAAGGTTCTGATCTCAAAACTAAAACTCACAAAGGTATGAGCCGATCCAACCAACAAGGGTCAAAAGTGTTCTAGGGAATTTGAAGGTAGCGAGACATGTTACAATAATAGATGAAGGTACTACTCCAACTACTCAGCTGCCTGAAGAGCCCAAAAAGATGAAGAAGACCAAGGACATGGAATTTCTTTGGGTCTAGCCATGGCACTCTCCCCTATCAGCCTCTCCCTCTTAGTCCCTCACTTAGCCTCTCCCTAGTCTAAGCATGTCCATCCTCTCATCTCTCTCCCCTTCCCTTTCCTTAGGATTCCTAGCTCTACCCTTCCCCAATAGCCTTCTCAAAGTGGATTCTATCATGAATATCAATCGGCCTTCCACCATTGATTGATGAATGGCAGGCCATGTAGTCAATCCTTTCCACTTCCATCAACTACAAAAATGTACTTTCTCAATAGTAAAGCTACTACAATTGCAAAACGACATGGAGCTTGAGAGATCTACCACTCCTTGCACGTATTCATGAGTCTCACCTGCCAGATCATAAGCTAGGGACTAGATGCTTGTAACCTTACCTTTGGACCATGCCTTGTGCCTCACTGACAGAACAAGGATTATTTCATATGGCTTTTGACACTTTTGGAGCTATGAGCACTATGCTTAATGCTAGCACCTTAGTGCTTGGTTCTAGGAATACTTTCTCCAAGCTCTTCTCTATAAATCTGACCCAGTAGAGAAGGGCATGCAGATGCATCTCTATTTATTAAATTTCTATGTCTACCCTAGGTGCACCATCATGTTTGTGCCATGGTTGAAGCTCCATTTGGGGTGGTCATTGAGATCCCCCCTCCTTGGTTTGCCCTCTTCAATGATATAGGTGATCAAATTGGATGAGGTGCTTGGAGTTAGAGTCATTGTCTCTGTCCCCAACATTTTTTATGACCACATCATGCTCCAGTTCCCAAATGGCTCTCTTTTTCCAAGATAGAGAGTCAAGATAACAAGTACCAAATACGTAGGATCCTCTAAATGATCTTCACCTATCTACAATCCCACAGGCAATACCCCATTGTCCTAAGTTTTGATTATGTATGGATCATTATTCAAAGTATTAGAAAAGAAGCCCATGATAAATGGCAACATACTGTAGATTGGTCTAAAATTGTCACATGTTCCTTCCAAATCAAGCTAAAGAGATTCATTGATCACATGATAAAAAGGAACATCTTTGAAAAACCATTATCCTATATTTACATGATAGAATTCAAAAAGAGGCCTCAGACATTACCACCTCCTACTCATGCTAGTTGAGGTTAACAAATTGAGGGAGCCTGTAGTAAATGATAAAATTATTTGTGCTAAGCTTCCGTATGCCGCCACCTAATCATCTCTCAATCTGCAATCTTGATACACATACTAGCGTGTGTTCAATCCAATGTCAATGCACATGATGGAAATCAAAGTGAAAGTCTATGCCCATGTTTGCATTCAACAAGTCAACCATAGAAGATGGTGATGGATATTCTCTATATACGAGATGGAAGAATGAGAGAGTTACAATGGTTAGGGGATGCAAACTGTATAACTATTAGATTCTCCCATATAATCCATACCTTTTATGAAAATATAATGCACATGTTGACATGGAGGTTTGCTCAAGCATCGTAACCATACAATACATCTATAAGTATGTTTACAAATGCTATGAGTATGGAATTTCCCAACTAGAGTATAGGGAGACACCTAATGGGAGTATTATAATAAGGTCAAACAATACCTAGGTCCAGACTAAAATTAGCCTTCCACTTAAGTAGGATTTTTTTTGAAGTTTGTCTCGCATAATGAGAAGCTTGACATATCTATAGATTATTCATCTACCTATCGACCTAGCTATCTATCTATCTACCTACATACCTACCTACCTACCTACCTACCCACTTACCTACCTACCTACCTATCTACCCACCCACCCACCCACCACCCACCTACCTACCTACCTACCTACATATCTACCTACCTACCTATCTATCTATCTATCTATTTGTCTGTCTGTCTCTCTATCTATTTGTCTATCTATCTATCTGTCTATATAAACACACACACACAAATTCACGTGCATATAAACACAAAAATGCATGCATGCATAGGCGCACACATGTGTGTGCGTGCACACACACACATACATAAAATTCCAAGATCATCATTATCTCCATGTCATGCTATAACCTAGATTTATGCATGTCTTGTAGTTTGCCATGCAACAGTTGGTAGCAACTAGGGTTCTAGCATCCGATTAAGTTAGCTAGCATGTTGTTTGATTGTGTATCAAGAATAATAGCATCCAACATGTGCTTGGAGCATGGAGCATGCAGCCTTGAATGGTTCTTCATTAATTTACATCATTATCTAAGGTCTTCTTGTATTTTCAATAGCAGCATCCACATAAAGGTGATGATATGAGTGGGATGCTAGATAGCATTTGATAATGCAAAGAAAGGAATAGGAAGGAATAGGTGATGTGAGAAGAAACTCAAAATTGGGATTGACTATTTTATTTGGGCAGATTGATTAGGCAATGATGAGCCTAAAGTTTATTATAGGATTAACAATGGATATTGCATTGACTTTGAGAGACTAGTGCCAAAAGAACATTATATTGTTGTTATTGCATACATTCTCTATGGAAATCAATAATCCACTCTTGATGAGAATGCATCCAAAGGGATCTAAAGTTTGAAATCTCATTTTTTAATTTTATGTCACTAATTGCATCACTTTTGTGGTTCATGATTTTCCATTTTGATATTCAAATGGGCATAATGGCATGGGTATTCAAAGGCCAAATGGTTAGTCATGAGCATCTTTATTGGTATCATATCTTATATTATTTATTATATCCTTAGTACATAAAATTTAGTAAAATAAATAAAAAATTACCCATGTTGCCTTTCTTATGGGATAAAGACAAACGTCTGAAAGGAGACTAGGAATCAATTTACATAATCTTTTGAGAACATTTCTATTAACTAAGGGGCTATTAATGGTAAGAATAACAACCATGTGAAGTTTGATCATGTCAAAGGGTCCTTCATTCACTAATATTAGATACTATCTAAAGCAACAAGGAAACTTTAAAACTCATCCAAAGGACATGCATGGGGAGTTGGTGAATCTTTTTTAAAAGCCACAATTTGTTAATCAATGAGCTTTTTAGAGGATGTACCTACAAATATGGCCATACAATGTAGATTCAACATAAGGGCTATGAAAATCCACAAGAAAATATATATAGGAGGGTAATTTCAATTCATAAAATTATAAGATTCAATGTTTATAAAGGGAACGGAATGTAAGAACCATGTGTAACTAGGGTTCAAATATTACCCTTGAATGCATATTGTATGTAGGTTTTCCTAGTACTGAAATCCTTAAAACGAGCTTTTGGATTAGTTTTCCACAAAAGTAAATAAGCGTTAGATCTCTTTACTAATATTGGTAGAGATTTGATTCCCTTTAAAAGATTCAATATTTATAAAGGGAACGGAATGTAAGAACCATGTGTAACTAGGGTTCAAATATTACCCTTGAATGCATATTGTATGTAGGTTTTCCTAGTATTGAAATCCTTGAAATGAGATTTTGGATTAGTTTTCCACAAAAGTAAATAAGCCTTAGATCTCTTTACTAATATTGGTAGAGATTTGATTCCCTTAGCAAAAAATCCTTTACAATGGGACTTTATCAAGAAAAGTATATTGTCCTTGGCACATTCCCTAATGAGTACCTAAGAGATTGGAAGGATGGCAAGTGTCTTTGATGCTACCAAAGAACTTTTAAAGGCTTCCAAAATTCAATCTCTAGGAGGTGTGGTTTATAATGGTGCTCTTAGTGCATCTTGAACCTTGACCAACAGTGTTGATGGAAACGGATCCTTTGGGTCTAGGAGACAACACTCTTGATCAACTTAAGCTTGCAATCAATCAATATATAATTTAATCTTAGTTTTTATTCCCTCGAATTACTTAACCACTCCTTAGCCACTTTTACAACCTCCTTGATGGCCTTATCCTACCTCTCACATGGGGTCGATCACCCCAATTGTAGCCCTATCCCAAGCTCTCTCACATCCTCACAAAACTCTACTCTCCTCAACAGCCTCTTATCAACCTTGAACGGCATATCAAACGACCTTCCAATGTCTCTGGGTACTGAAAAAGTCCACCCCATTGGAGCATGATCAGAAATCCTCAGCAAACCAACACTCTACCACCCACGGGGGCACTCAACCACCATCCTTCCTCCGAGAAATAAAACCTATCACTTCTACTAACCCAAAAGTATTTCCCCTTATGCATGTTATTCCATGTGAAACTACACATCCCTCCAGATCAATTTCAAAACCATCCACAAAACCCTTATCTAAACATAGGCTCTCCCATGCCTTTGACTCAAGAGCAGAAATCCCTCTCTCTGCATGAGACCAATCCTCACTATTTTCAATCATATTATAATCCCCTCCTAGGATCCATGTATTGACTGTCATCCGATTATTAAGATCGCCCCAGCATTGCTCTCTTATCCAAATATCATTAGAGGCATAGACACACACAACCTTGAACTTAAAGTCTTCCTCACTCAAAGATACGGCAAGGGACTTTTGGCCATCACAATCATCGCATAACCAATTTGTTTACAGGGTATCCAAACACCATCAACTTCCCCACACTTAAGCTCTTGTAACAACATGACCTCAGCATTCCATCGTATGATCACAAAAATATGGGCTTTTTGCTTCACCTTCCCACAACACCCCCTCACATTCCAAGACACCAAGGAGACCGTAGGTCTCTTCCCATCCTCAATCCTATTGTGATAGCACCTTATGGGCATCCCGCAAAAAGTTGAATCTAATTTCCTTTCCCCCACCCATTCTCCTTAGCATATTTAATTCTCTTTGATGGATTCTTTGATGAGGATTTCGCGAAGCTACGGATACGATGGCAATGAGCAAGCCTCGAGCATGACATATTGGAATTGTCAAGGACCTATGTGTCATGGAGATTCTCTTGTGATGCATGGTTATTGAGCATTTTTTTAATGCATAAGGACATGATGTAAGTATTGATATAAAGATTACCATTGGATCTTTCTATGGGTTCTCTACATCTCAAAAAAAGTGACTTCTTATAGTGGCGCATGCATATCTTTTAATTATTGTACACATGGCATAAATTGTATGCCTGTGATGGTAAGTATTTGTGAAGTGTCCATCTTGACATGTTGTGAGTTGCTAGCCTTCATTTATGGGACACTATTAACATTAGTAACCATGAGTAACCTTATGAAAGAATGTTCTTAAGGTGTGAATCAAGATGCTCTATATCATACTCTCATAAGTTTCACAAATTAGACGAACATTTTGGTTAAATTTTATGGAAGAGGCTTTTGACATGTTCTTGATGTTAGAATCAAGATGCTCTTTGTCATACTCTCACAAGTTTTAAAAGTAAACAAGGATGAGATGGACACGTTCTACCTTGAGTTGACTTCATGGCTTTTATTGATTAGAATGGTGTGGTTTATCTTTGCTCGTTAACATAGTGATACCTTAAGCAAAAATAGTAAAGGATACAATAACTTTTGATGCTTAAAAGTGTTAATGCCCTTTTCAAGGATGATAATATTCCTAGGAAGTTCTACTATGAAGTCCTAGGTAAAAAAAGAAAAACCTAACGCTGCGGTTGAGCATTTAGGAGTGGTAAACGGGTTTGTGGCATTAAGTAATGATAAAATTTTGATTTTATCAACTAGGAGGTGAACTTAAAGATTTTGTGGATTAAGGTGAGACCTTTTCCTTATGTTGTTGGTACCCACTTCCTTGGAAGAATGGCTATCAGTACACTTTATTTTTGAGAACGTGAGAGATCCTTAAGAAGAAGAAGAACAACAAAAACCAAGGAGGAGGAGTATTTTTTATACCTAGCTCTCTAGCAAGGACTTTGAGATTGCAACACCCACCTATAGACTTCTGCTATAGAAAGAGCTAGCACATGAAGCAAGTGTATACTAAAGCACTCCTAGAGGAGCCTTGTCGATGTCATGGGAGGACCATGATTTAACATTTGGAAAGGGGTGCAATACACTAAAATTAAAATCCCATAAGAATATTTGAAATGTGGGAGAGAGCACGATTTGACAAGTCTCAACTTTGTGTTGAAAGACAAGTACTTCTTTACAAGGTGGCGTGAAGACCACTTCGAAAGGTTAATTTTGTGCAAGGTTAACATCCAAAGCTTTGCATTGGAGTCTAGTGAACGTTCGGCCACAAGTACCTTGCTGTCTGTTCTTCAGGTGCCTGTTTTCCTACCTTATACCATGTTGCCCAGCAAGATGGAGATTTACAAAACGAAATTACTACCATGACCACAAAATTACTACGCTGATCTCGTGCACGATGGCGACCTTGGTTTTTTCCTCGTTACGTTCACTCCTCTTCTACTTTCGTTATTGTGTTTGAGCATCCATGACCGCATTGCCTTTCTCAACGTCTTGGCATTTCCAAATTTTGGTCAGCATCTCATATCAATGAAGTTAACGAGGAGGAAATTGTCTGAGGCTGTCACGATTGGCCACGCTGATCGGCTTCCTTAATGCTGTCCTACAGCTGCCATTGCGCTTCTACCACGTCTTGCGGGATTTATCGCCCGCCCCGAATCAATACCATGGCCCCCCCCTTGTCAGCTATTTCTGTCCCTGGCAACGGCCGCGTTTTGAGCATACAGTCCCACACGGTACAGGTGAGACGTTGACTTTCAAATGCCTCCTTTCTCCTTTCACGTGAGATGCTCACGTAATTGCACTTGAACCGAAGAAGGAACGTCTTCCAGTTGCAACAACGTTGCTAGTTTTGTCTGCCATAGGAATTATAAATATGCGCAATTGTCCCTCTTGGTTGTCTTGGGTGTGCTAAAAAAAAAAATGGCGGCTTGATCCGTCGATCTTAATCTCTACCACATTATCCTCTCTTCCAGTGGTTGTGAGCCCGGTGTCTTGTTTTGAGGAGTTAGTTTTAAAAAGAATGCATGAACAGCACGTGTGTGGGAAGGCATCGTACAAGGAAATTTCAGAGTTTTGTTTGTAATAATTTTAGAGACCACGTTTATAGGAAGTCCCAGAAGAACGTGATTGCAGAAAATTGGAACCATAGGCTGAGTTTAACTTATGGGCTTCCACAAAACATAGATTTCTGGCTATTGTGAAAAGCTGTAGATATAATTCTTGAATCTGTTCCTTGCACCATGTTATTTGCATATTACAAGTCAAGCCTTTTGATTTACAGGCTTGTGAAGAAAATTAAGATGCGTGTGAATGTCTGGTTGACATTCTATAAGAATGAAGCCAACGAATCAGAAATGTAAAAAGCAAGGCATTAACAGGTTTCATAGATACATTCGCCATCCATGTTATGGAAAACAAATATTGGTGCCTATTTGTGAATAAAAGACTCTCTTTCTTTCAACTGCATGAAAAAGTCTAAAAACTCAGTTGCAAGCATCTTTTTGATTTTGGTGGCTGAAATTTGAGGAGGAAAATATTTGCATTTTCTGGAAAGGTGTAGCTACAAACAGAATAGGTTTTGTTCATAAGACACTGCATTAGGACATTCAAGTGTTTGAAAGAAAATTTAGCATCTTGCTTTATATTCAAACAGTTTGACTAGAAACAAGCACATCTGAATTATTTTTATGTTTTGTTATTTGATGGTGAGGACATGCACAAAATTTAGAGAGGTCCTTACATATATGTCTACATTTATTGCCATCACATAATCCACTGCCACAAAGAAGGCAGCAGCAAATTGTCAAACGACTGCATGTGCTCCACGGGGCTCAGTCTGGTATTGAAGGGGTACAATCTGAGCTGCTGGCCATCATCACCATAGCCAAAACAATTAAAAACCATGTGAAACATAGGGAACTGGTGAGCGAGTGCCAACCAGGATAGTTTAGAGAGGATCCATATTTCAGACCAGACCGAGTGTCTTCTGCCATCTATATAACATTGGTTAGGGCTGGTTAGTCAGTGTTGTTCAGCGGCCTGCCCCAAGGCTGGTAACAGATAAGTGTCTATCCCCTATAATTTAGCTAGCCTATTGTCCCCAGCTGAAAGCAGGAAACAACGACATATGGGGGCTTTTGTAGCATATATAAGCACTCTCTCTCTCTCTCTCTATATATATATATATATATATATATATATATATATATATTTATATATTCCGGCCAGGCCATCGAGGGCCAAGCAGGTCTATGGCCTCAGCTTAGAACGTAAGATATCAAATGCATTTGATAAAGGGCAATCAAACGTTTCCTATGCTTTAAATTTTGTATAGATTAAGGTTTTATGACCGTTTTTGTTTATATGACAGTTGCTTCTATGTCAAGCAAATCATAAGGTTCCCATTCATCTTTCAAGTCATTGTCAGCAATTGTGATGAATGCAAGACTTGTTTTGCAAAGAATTGCCATATAACCCATGGGGGGAAGAACCTCCTAACTGTTGGAAAGTGGGAGTGAAGGAGGACATCATGGAAGAGAGTGTGGGAACCAAATGGCAAATTGTTCCATTGAGTTGAGAGGAAGTTCTCTCTTTTATAGAATGGGAGAGAGGGTGGCCTAAATCAATGGCACCTCTCCTACATCAAAGGAGGGAACTCCTAAATCATAGGAACTCTGTAATCATAGGCAACCACCCCATGTGGGGGCCTTTGCATTACATCATCACCTGTGTCATGGTCTATGGCACTAAGTGTGCCTCTTCTACACACACTTTTTTTTAAATAGTGAAATCTTATATTTCTGTGTGGGAAACCTCAAAAAGAGGTAAAAACCCACCAAATAAGTGCAAGAATTTTTTTTTACAAGTAAAGCCTCAGAGCAAAAGTCATGAGGCAGCCAAGTAAAAAGTTACATATCAAGCTGGAGGAGGATCAAACATAGCATCATCCAGCTTCAAATTATTGCTCTGTAAAAACTGATGCAGTGATGAAACCACACCATCAATAAAAACCAGCTCTGTGTGTGTGTGTGTGCGCGCGCGTGCGTGTGCCTCTTCTACACAGACACACACACACATACACACAACCATGTGACTGCTAGTGGATGCACACATGCACCTAGCAACCCCTTGATCACACATATCCCCAACATACCCCCCCTCAAGGGTTTGCCTCTTGCTATGTCAAGGATATATCTAGTCACATAGTTTCACATGCCATCTAATGGTGGTCAAGGATAAATCTATGGCTAGGATCTCATGCTAGCAAAGATACCCCAGGGTCAAGGTTTACAAAAATGGGAGACCCCCCCAAATGGTTCTCTCCCTTGCATGTACAAGGATGGATCTTAGGCCTTTGTGTGGACCTAGTTTCTCATGTCTGCAAGAGGTACCATGGGAGTAAACACATATCACATGGCCTACATCATATGGTGCCAGAGGTGATTTACAAAAGACAAAATACATAACATTCTTTTTGGAGTACCATTCTAGGCAGAGAGCCTAAAAAATTGACCAAGTGATGATAAATAAAGTTCAAAAGACAAGTGCTCAAAAGGCATAGTCTTTATCTTCTACCACAAAGTTTGATTCTTCATTTGTTGATGGAGTTCTCTCTTCAACCAGATTTGCAATGTTTTTCTTCTTCTCATTGCAAAACTTCTCTGAATGATTGTTCTTGCCACATTAAGTGCAAGGATGGATCTTGTAGCAATCTTTTTTAAGATGATTGGTCTTTCCACAATGCTTGCATGCCTTGTACTTGCTCTTTGATGAAAACTTTACTTCAAGTGCTTATATGTGCACTTCACCCATGTGTTCTTTCTCTCTTCCTCTTGTAGAGCACTGATGATGCCCTCCAGTGTGGGTTGGGGAAGATTCTTCAAGGTAGTCACAACATAATCATAGTCTTGAGACATACTCTTCAAGAGCACAGCCATAGCATCATCTTCAGTAAGTGGAGAGTTGATTGAGGCCAATTGTGTCATAAGACTCCTCAAAGTATTAACATGAGCTGCAACATTGTCTCCATCCATCTTAAGTTCAAAGAACTTAATTTTCAAATTCAACTTAGAAGTATGAGAGCTAGCACCAAATAACACATCTAACTTATGCCAAGCCTCAAAAGGGGATTCCAAATCTAAAATATGATGCACATAATCATCTCCTAAATCTAATGTAATAATTGCATAAGCTTTCTCTAGCCTTTTAGCATCTGCAGGTGTAGTTGAAGAAGAGTCACTTGTCTTCCCTTTACCTTTGGTTGTGTGGATTCACCTTCTTGAGATGATTGATTCCCTGACTTGACCAAGTCTCACAAATTCTCTTTCATAAGAACAAATTTGATTTTCATTTGCCAAGTGTGAAAACCTTGGCCATTGAACTTGTTTATCTTAAAGGTGGCCATGAGAGGGTCTTACCTTTATGTTTAGGCAGTGTCTGCTCTCTTACAAATGGCTTATGAGTCTCAACCATACAAGTACATATTGCAAGCCATAAAATCAGAAAATCCTAAACTTTTTGCATCAAAATAATAATATGGTTTATGTGACTTTTCCTTCACAAGTTTTATTACCTTCCTATTGACATATCTAGGTGCTTGTTTCTTCTTCTTTGCTTCACATATGAAGCATTGGAAGATGAACAAGAGCTAGGCATTATTAACCAATAATTTTCTGTCAATAAGTCATCTTTAAGCTTGCATCAAGAATTCAACAATCAAAAGTGCCCAAAATTGAAGAGTAAAAAACAGAGTAATTTGGAGGGCTCGATTCAAGCTCTATGAAGCATAACTGAGAGGGCTTTTAATGCGCATTTGAAGACCTTATACCAGAGATTGTGTCCACCTAGGAGGATTGCAAAAAAAACGCGCAGCATTGCTCATGACATCAGCACCTTCTTCGATTGGTCTTTTGCTTGTTTCTCCTTACTTCAGCAAGCATTTGAGCTCAAATTTCATCAGCAGCAAGCTCATAGTGTCACCCACCCGTGGCTCAGAGGAATTGACGAAATATCGTGGCTGTAGTTGGAATTGCTTGAAAGTTCGGCGAGGAGAGATCGTGTCGGCACGGGTAAACGAAGCGAAATTTCAAAGGTGCGCCCCAAGTAGAGGATACTTCACTTAGAGGGCTCTAGGAATGGTCGCTTAATGGAGGAGAACGGAGCTAAGCAAAATCGGGAGAGAAAGAGGGCAGAAATGAAGAAGAAGGTGGAGGGTGGAGAAGAAGATGATGAGGTGGCATATTGAAGCTACAATGGGCTAGGGATTCAAGGAGGCTCTGATACCAAATGTTGGAAAGTGGGAGTGAAGGAGGACATCATGGAAGAGAGTGTGGGAACCAAATGGCAAAGTGTTCGATTGAGTTGAGAGGAAGTCCTCTCTTTTATAGAATGGGAGAGAGGGTGGCCTAAATCAATGGCACCTCTCCTACATTAAAGGAGGTAACTCCTAAATCATAGGAACTCCACAATCATAGGCGCCATCCCATGTGTGGGCCTTTGCATTACATCATCACCTGTGTCATGGTCTATGGCACTAAGTGTGCGTCTTCTACACACACTTTTTTGTGAGAAGAATTTTTATTGCTGTAATGTAATTACATTCATAGTTACTTCAAAAGCGGAGTAACCACTACTCAATTGAAAATCTCAGTATAAGCTATATATACATCATGATCAATCAAATGAGTCTGAAAGCAATCATAAAACGATTGCCATAGAGATTGTTTGAAAAAATCAAAAGATGGAAAAGTAGGATCACCAAAGACTCTATGATTTCTGTCCATCCATAGAGTCCACAGTGCCCAGTAGCGTACCCAAACAAAAAATAAAATCAAAACCTTGTCTAGCTGGATGAAAACCAAATAACCAGAAGAACCTGTCAAAAGTAACAGTAGGAAATCTTGCTCGAAGACCCTGTCGAATGAGAGCGAGGAAATCACAAGTGTGTGGACAATGGCAAAAGATGTGAAGCATAGATTCAGCAGAATGTAGACATCTGTGGCAAACAGTCGGAGCAATATGTCTATGCGCGAGTAACTGCCCAGATGGAAAAATGCCAAGTAGGACTTGCCAAAGGAAAAGCTGTTGCCGAAGAGGGACTTTATAATGCCAAAGGAGACGCAGCCGCTTTCTCCACCACTTTAGTGGGCGATCCATATGCCAAACAGAATTTGCTCTATCAGAAATCCAAGGCGGAACTAACAACACTTTATACAGAGAAGGCATTGTGATATGTGAGAGCTTCAAAGGACGGGCTGAAGAGGAAGAAGAATGCAGAGTCCAATCTTCAAGCCTATCCTGAAGTTCCAAACAAGGTACCGGCAAGAAAGGTTGGAGCATTTCGGAAATTTTATGCCATAAAGGACGATAATGAGCTCCCAAACCATATTTGCTAGCAGTTGTAGAAAAAGATAAAAGAGTGTTATCATCTTGAAGTACATCCGCCACAGAAGAAATGCCTTTGAAAGATAAGAACACTTGGGTTCTTGTATAGCCAAAGAAGGGTGGAATACTTTGGACCAATAAATATTCTCAGCCCTCAAGGAATCTCCCGACAAAGAATCCCTGCCATGCCATTCCAAGTGGGATAAAATATGCTTCCAATCAAGAAGCAAACGAGAGACAAAAGGGCAACCTCTGATCTTGCCTTGAATAGAGCCAAATAGAAAATTCCACTGTGTAGGCTGCCAATGCCCAAAAGCAGAAGTATCAATATGCAACAAAAGATAGTGGATCATGAAAGCCCAAGGCTGATCCCCTTTTGCATAAACTGCAACATTATTTTCCACCTGTGAGCAAGTATATGCATTTGAATATTGAGTATGTTTAGACCTCAATGTGCTTCGTGCGAGCATGAAACACATGATTCTTTGCCACTACTAGAGCACTTTGACTATCAGTGAGAATCGGAGAAGGACCCTCCAATGAAAGATGAAGATCAGCAAACAAACGATGCAGCCAAACACATTCAACCGTCGCTGTGAAAGCTGCCCTGTACTCAGCTTCATATGAGGAGGTAGCCACTATAGATTGTTTCTTGCTCGACCAAGAAATGCAAGCATGTCCTAGAAAGAAACAATTCTTACCAGTGGACTGGCTAGTATCATAGTCTCTAGCCCAATGTGAGTCATTGTAAGCATGCATGTGCAAGTGACTCCCCCTGGGAAACATCAAGCCAAAAGACTTTGTATCTTGCAAGTAATGGAAGATGCATTTTACAGCCTGCCAATGCATAATCTTTGGGCTGTGCATATACCTGCTCACCTGAGAAACTGAAAACTGAATATCAGGTCGTGTATTGCAGAGATAAATGAGACATCCAACAGCGTGGCTATAGAGTGTGACATCAATTGATTCACTTGCATCATGCATTGTAAGCTTTAGCCCCGGCTCCATGGGAGTGGACATAGGCTTGCAATCATGCATGTTGAATCTGTCTAAGAGTTTTTGAACATACTTGGACTGAGACATAACAATGCCACGTTTCTCTTGAATAAACTGGATCCCCAAAAAGAAATGTAACAAGCCCAAGTCTGACATATCAAATGTAGCTTTCAATTAGATTTTGAAATCTACAATTACTTCCTCATTTGATCCGGTGAGCAGCATGTCATCTACATAAAGAATGATGACCAAAATATCCCCCCCATCCTTATTGATGTAGAGGGTGCTCTCAGTTGGACTATTGTGTAGCCCCTTGCTGGTTAGAAAGGCATCAATTTTGGCATACCATGCACGTGGGGCTTGTTTCAGCCCATACAAAGCTTTATTGCGCTTGCATACCTGATGTGCATTTCCTGAAATTTTAAAGTCCGGAGGTTGTTTGACATAAATCTCTTCCAACAAGTCTCCATTAAGGAAAGCTGTTTTAATGTCCAATTGATGAACATTCCATTAACTATCCTGATGGTGGTCATTCTGGATGTAGGAGCAAAAGTCTTCTCATAATCTATGCCCTTTTTTTTAGCATATCCTTTTGCAACCAGCCTTGCCTTATACCGATCAATGGACCCATCTGGCTTTCTTTTGACTTTGAAAACCCAACGTGTACCTATGGCATTCTTACCTGGTGGCAAATCCACGACATCCCAAGTCTGATATTTATGAATGGACTGCAATTCATCGTGCATGGCATTCATCCAATGCACATTATCCTTTACTTCTTCAAATGTCTCAGGCTCCTCCTCATTAAGAAGAGTACCTGCATAAGCTGATTCAACTGAAAGAGCCCCCCCCCATGTGCCTTACTGCACTACGAGTCCTGCTGGGCAATGGAGCCTCAAGCTTACTCTCCCTGAGAGTCTGAAGCAACCAATGCGGGACTGTTTTGGCTGCGTGTATCTCTTGAATTTCTTGCCTGACAACTTCATCCACACCCTGAGGTTGTACTAATTCAGCTGGGGGCTGAATTTGTACATGTGGATCTGGCGGAGGTTGCTGTAAATTCTGAGTTTCAGCGGGGGAACCAAATGCTATAGGAAGCATCCCCTCAAACACATCATCTGAAGAGGTTGGAATCTGAATTTCAGCATGTGTATGTGCAGAATTTTCAGAGAATATAACATCTCTACTAACAAAAATCTTGCATGTAGCAGGATTGTAGAGACGATAGCCTTTGCTTTGTGAACTATATCCCACAAAAATGCATTTGAGTGCCTTATTTGACAACTTTTTCTGAACTCCACAGGCACGTGGGCATATGCAACACAACCAAAAACTGAAGGCTTTCTACCATGCCATGCCTCATAGGGAGTGATTGTCTTCAAAGCCTTTGTAGGAGCCCGATTTAAAATATAGTTGGTACACATGAGGCCTTCTAGCCAAAAACTGTGAGGCAACTTCTTACTTGTGAGCATGCATCTATTCATTTCCATGGCGGTGCGATTCTTCCGCTCAGCTTTGCCATTCTGTTGAGGTGTAAGCCTCACTGTAAGCTGATGCATGATGCCTTTTTCTTTCAAAAATGTCTCAAATTCATGAGACATATACTCCCCCCCTCGATTCGTTCGAAGTGTCTGCACCTTCAGTCCTGTCTCATTCTCAACCATAGCCACAAAGTGTTTGAAATGCATAAACACTTCTGATTTTGCCTGGAGACCATAGATCCAAGTGTAGTTGGTAAAGTCATCTATGAATGTAACAAAATAGAGATAACCCCCAAAAGCAGGTGTCCTCATGGGACTGCAGACATCACTGTGAATAAGCTGTAATTTCCGTGTAGCTTTCACTGCACCATCCTTTTTGAAGGGAAGTCTATGCATTTTGCCAAGAATGTAGCCTTCACATGCATGAGGAGGAGGCGATTCCAAAGGAGGCAATGCATCAACCATATCATGGGATCTTTTTTCATATATATCAAGCTGAAAAAGACCCCGATACAAAGTGCCAGACAACATCAAAGCATAGTCATTTTCTTTGTCTCTGACTGCACACTTGTCATCATAAAAAACAACTTGAAATCTTCCTCTATTGAGTGAGGACACTAAAAGCAAATTCTTCTTTATCCTTGGCACATAGAGTACATCTGAAATTCTGAAATCTGTGCCATTAGTGGATGTAAGAATAATGTCTCCCACTGCACACATTGAATAAGAAGAATTATTCGCACAAGTTACCTTCTTCTTGGTGGGTGAAGAATGCAGAGTTATAAACAGACTCTTCTTGGAAGTGATGTGCTTTGAAGTACCACTGTCAAAATACCAAGTATGAAGTGTCTCATCAACACCAAAGGAGCATTCATCCTTTGAAGGATCATAACTGCAAGTCAAAAAAGCATATGGGTCATCATCATTAGTGGCTGTAATATGAGAACTACCCACTGAAAAATCTGAAGTGCAAGACAGAAAGGCATAGTGCTCTTCAACAAAGTTGGTTGCAACATCTCCTCCATCATGAGAATGTGGAGCTGATGCATCTGACATAGCCATTCCGGAATCCCTTTTCTTCTCTTTGGCTATGCGCTTCTTGCACTCTCCAATATAATGACCTGGCTTCTTGCAATAATGACAGATGCCCTTCTTTTTCTGCTTATTTGTATCACCCTTTGCCTTATAAGAAGGCTGTCCAGAATCAGCTTTATGCTGATGTGTGGGCTGATTGGCATGTGGCTTTTGCTGCCCTTTACCCTTGGCCTTGAACTGTTAGAAAAGAAGAGGGAATGAATCACTCAAACCTCCACCCAAGATCTCTCCAACTCTTACACACTTAACTCAGATAAATGATCATAGATGCAACACACACACACACTCAGAAATAAATATGGACGGAGAGAGAGAGTATATTCATCCACCGGATGGTGGGCAGAAAATGTCTCCAAGGGAGCAATACAAATCACAGCAGGGTGCTGGAGAAAATTGATGAACTCTCTCACAAAACTGTCCCAGATCTGAGTGCTAAACACAGCCTTGGAGAAGGGCTTTCAGTATCGCATTGGATGCTGGGCTGAATGGAGAAGTGGACCTTTTATAGGCTCTACGTAGGCCCCTTCAGATGACCGATCAGTAGGGTCGGTACCCTGTCTGGTGGCCGACTATATGGGCCCCATAAACCGACCAGGGTTGGCCCTAGTTGGGCCGACTTGGTCAGCCACAGGCCCCTATATAATGGTGCCCTAGGTGGCCAGTCCGCGCTGCTGTTGATGCCTCCATGTGAGGCCTAAATCCCCCCTCATACCTGTTGTTGCAGGCTGCGACCAGCCCGTGTGCTGGTCGCCTATATCTGCCATGCTATCCTCCCTCCTATTCCGGCTTGGGTCTCTCCCCAGCCCTCTTACCTCTCATTGCCCCTTGTCTCCTCAAATCGGTGGCTCACAGGTGGGCACAGTGAGATTCTAACACCCCCCCTCAATGTCACAACTGTGGGCCAATCCCCATACGTCTGATGAGGTGCTCCATATGAGATGCTCTGATCTCTCTAATCTCTCCTCAAGCTCGTCAATTCACAGTCGCAACTTACAGGCGATGGCATCAGGTTTTTCCTCCCAGCCTATCTCATGGATGGCATGCTCACAAAGATACGTAATTCAATTTCGTTTCATGCCTATCCACAAGCCCACAATTCCCTAGATGGTTCCCTCCTACCACATGTCATCATTTTAGACCTTTAGCTTGGTACACCATTTACCCCTCTCTTGGGGCACAATTAAAACATTTGCCCCTTGGCATTTTTACACATTTAGGTGCACCTAGGCCTTAGCACTCAGAACCACCTAGTCGATGCCAATACACCCTCACCTAGGACCTTGGCAGTTACTTCCCTTGACCATTTAATTTACGCACATGAAATGTTACAAAAGTCGGTCATCTAAGAGAAAATGCCCACCGATCTTTCCGAGGTCATGCTATCTCGGCTAGAGCATAACATTCCTTCCCTCTTCAAGCATCAGCGTCCTTGATGATGAAATCTGGGAACACTCTCCGTAGCTGGTATACGGATTCCCAGGTAGCTTCTGATAGAGGTAGACCATGCCATGCAACCAACACCGTGGGTATCTTCCGATTGCGCACTTGCATTGTTCCTTGGTCCAGGATTCTTGTTGGTTTGTGTCTTGCATTATCCTCTACCTCTTGAAACAAAACAACACCTTCAATTAGTGAGTCACCAGTATGCAAAAATATCTTTAAACTAGAAACATGAAACACTGGGTGCACCTTATACCCCAGTGGTAATTCTAATTTATACGCTACCTTGCCTATTCTTTTTAGAATTAACCATGGCCCACAATATCGAGGTGATAACCTAGCACACTCTCCTGCAGTCAAAGACTTAGAGTGTGAAGGAACTCTGAGAAAAACTTTTTCTCCTTCCTTAAATTCTCTAGCGGATCGGTTTTCATCCGCATATGCCTTAGCTCTATCCATAGCTTGGCGGATGTTAGCTCTCGCAAGTGCTAGCATCTTCCGCATCGGAATCACAAAGTTCACGGCACTAGGCACTTTTTGAGGTATTCCAACTATAGTTGGATTCGCTGGTCTATAACCATAGTTCAGTTCAAATGGACTGAACCCTGTAGAGGAATGTTTACTATGATTGTAGGCAAACTCCAACAATGGCAACCACTTGTCCCATGTATGTTGCCTCAATGACACATATGCTCTAAGTATATCCTCTAAAATTTGGTTGATTCTTTCTGTCTGACCATCCGTTTCTGGATGATCCCCACTACTCATTCCCAACTCAGTCCTTAGTGTCTCAAATACTGCAGTCTAAAAATGACCGGTAAATTTGACATCTCTGTCTGACACTATGGATTTGGGTAATCCATGCAGACGAAATATATGTCTAATAAACAAATCCGCCACTTGCGGGGCACTAACAGACTCTCTAGTTGGAATGAAGTGAGCCATCTTGGTAAGATGATCAACCACCACCAGGATAGAATGATATCCACCTTGTGTTGTAGGTAGCCCTATAATAAAGTCCATGGAAATGCCCTCCCACTTACTTAGTGGTATCTCCAAGGGTTGTAAAAGTCCGGGTGGCTTCACCCGCTCTGCCTTACTTACTTGAGACGAAAAACAACGTGTCACATATTCATGAATATGCTTTTTCATCTTTGGCCAAAAGAAATCTCACTTCACGAGATCATATGTCTTCTCGACTCTTGGATGTCCCGCACATGGGCCATCATGGCATTGTTGAATGACTCTCTGCCTGAGATCATTCTGATTAGGTACTACTACCTTACCATATCTTTTCAGCATACCATCCCTTATGGCATATCTTGCATAAGTTTGGCCTTTTCTGGATGCCAGGTCATCCTTTTCCTCGGGTTTTAACACATGAGCCTTAGGTCATAGGCTCTGGACGAACTCGTTCACCTTTTGAGTTTCTCTAATCTCGGCCATTAGAGCGCTCTCTAACACCGTGAAACTCATGTTATGCATAATGCGTGACAACGCATCAACAACTTTATTATCTTTTCCTCTTGGGTACCGAATCGTCAAATTAAACTCCTGCATGAGTTCTGCCGACCTAGCTTGGCAGCCTCTCAAGTCAGATTGTTTACTAAAATGTTTCAGAGTATCATGATCAACATTCACATAAAACTCTGATCCATACAAATAATGTTGCCATGTTTTCAAAGCATGGACAACAGCATAGAATTCTAATTCGTGAGTTGGCCAATTTCTTTGAGAGGGAGAAAGCTTCTTGCTTTCAAAGGCTATTGGCCTTCCCTCTTGGAGGAGAACTGCTCCTACCGCAATGCCACTTGCATCGGTTTCAAGGAACAACGGTTTCTAGGGATCAACTATTTTTAACACCGGTCCTGAGACCACAGCTTGTTATATGGTGTTAAAACTTTCTTGTTGATTCTGTCCCCATATAAAAGGTACTTTATCTGAGGTCAGATCAGTCAATGGTGAACTATTTCAGAATATCCTTTGATATGCCTTTGATAAAATTGGACAAATCCCAAGAATGATCGCAAAGCAGTCAAACTCTGAGGGATTGGCCAAGTCAGTATCGCAGCCACTTTCTTTGGATCCATTTCTACCCCTTCTGGAGTAATTATGAATCCTAAATATTCAAGTCTAACCATACACAGTATAGTTTTCTTCTTATTTACATAAAGACTGGCTTTCCTCAAAGTACCGAACACTATTCTTAAGTGTTCGTGATGTTCAGTAATACTTTTACTGAATACTAGAATATCGTCAATAAAATATACTACAAACTTTCCGATATACGGACGTAGTAAATCGTTCATAAGCATGACGAATGTAGCCGGAGCATTGGTAAGTCCAAAGGGCATTACCAAAAACTCATAATGACCAAACCTACTTCTAAAAGCGGTTTTATGCACATCCTCGGCTCTAATACGGATCTGATGGTAGCCACACTTAAGATCTATATTACTGAAAATTACGGCCCCATGTAATGCATCTAGCAAATCATCGATCCGAGCCATCGGATACCTGTGCTTAATAGTGATATTATTCAATGCTCTGTAATCTATACAGAGGCGAAAAGTATCATCTTTCTTCCTCTTTAATATCACCGGCGAAGCAAAAGGTGAAAAACTGGGTTGAATCTGCCCCAGCTTGAGATATTCTTCCAGTTGTCTTCGCATCTTAGCTTCTTCTGTAAAGCCTAATCTATAGGGAGGTCTATTTACAGGTTCTGCCCCCGGGATAATCTCAATTTTATGCTGAACATTCCGCTCTGGAGGTAACCCATAAGGTAACTCATTCCTAAAACAATCAGAGAACTTCTCCGATATCTCTTTAGCCAACTCGGCCATTTTCCCATCGTGGGTAGCCTCAGTGCTAGCCGATGCATCATCAATATACACAGACACAGAAACTCTTTCGGAGTCTTCCGAATTTCCATGGCTGAAATCAATGGTCCTCGAGGTAAATCCTTTTCACCTCGCAAAACATATTCTACCCTGTTCATCTTGAACTGGTAAATATGCTTTTTCCAATCAATGGCTGGATTTTTTCAAAAATGCCAAGCCATGCCTAGGGCTATATCTGCGTGAGCAAGCCTGGTCAACTCAAAGTCCAGCTTCTCAACGTAGCCCTGAATTCGAAGTTCCAATTGGGTAACCCTTTGGTCCCATATTTCAGTTGAACTTCCGTCCGCCATCCTGATCGTATAAGCATAGTCAGACGGACTAGTTTTCAACTTGAGCCTCTTAATAAGCTTTGAGTTAATTACATTGTGCATTGACGTTGAGTGAAACAACACAATCGCATCATGATTGGCTACTTGCTCTTTCATTTTAATTAACTCGGGGTCATCGAAAACCGTATACCCCGTTGCTGTGGGCTTTGAAAGGATGTTATCAGGTGCACCGCTTACTAACTTAGTAAGAGACACACTTAACAACACATGTACTAACCTCTGAGAAGGTCCCGCCAATTGCATCTGCATATGTTCCGCATTGGGAGTCTCTTGCATTTCCGCGTCACATATTGGCTGTGCGATGGTCTTTATTTAGTGGACAATCTTTCCACTGATGTCGCTGAAGGCAACCAAAGCACAATCCTTCCTTTCTAGCTTTTTCTTTTTGCTCAGGGGTCAACGAGGACTTTGACCAAGCCCGGGTTGCCATTGGAGTTACTTTCCTTTTCACCCCAACGGTGGTACTTGTCTTTGTTGGTCCCTCAACCGGCTTCACCTGCTTGGTTTGGCCACTTGGCTGCGAGACACTTGTCTTTGAAGTCCATTTCCTCTGAAATCCCCCTTTTCTCGGGTACTCATGCTGAGTCCCTGCCTGCACAAACCCACTAGGTCTGCCTCTGGCATCCTCGTAGTTCAGGGCTACTGCAATAGATTCATCTAATATAGTCACATATTTAGCCCGAACTTCCATTTTAATCTTGTCGTTCAGTCCATAGATATCGTCTTTCAACTGAACCGACATAAGGAGAGAGTCTGTTATCTTTATAACACATTCCCTGAACTTGTCAGTGTACTCTGCCACCGATAAATTCCTCTGGCGAAGGTTTCTATAAGCATCCCAAGCTCGGGACTCTTCGTTAGGTGGAAGAAAGTGTTTCTTGAATTCAGCCTTAGACCCTTCCCAAGTGGTAGGGGCAACTTGATCTTTCTGTTGCTTTATCCACCACCTATCCGCTGCCTCAATAAACAGGTGAGTGATCTCGCGGATTTTCTTTAGATTAGATCTGATTTCACAAATGGCGAAGGCTTCTTCTCACTTGTGTAACCAAATCTTGATCACATCAGAACTGCGCTCGGTCATCCGACCAGCTACTTTTCCGGTCTATAATTAGCAATATTAGGTACCTTGACCTTTGCACGTTCTGATGAATGTATACTGGGCTCTGGCTCTGCTGGAGCTTTGCCCTTTTCATTTCTAGATGGTCTAGCCGACAAGGTTTGCACCATCTCTCTAATTTCATTTTGATCAGCGTTCACTTGAAGCTGTTGGTTCATGATCTGCTGTAAAGCATCTTCTAATACAGAAATCCTACCCACTAGGGTAGGTGTTATGTGATGGGACACTTGTTGTGTAGACTGTGCTCTAGATTGACCAGGATTCACCCTAGAATCTTGTCCCTCTGCCTCCATTGTTTAAAAAGGAAAAATAGGGTTTTTTTTTTCACTTCGAATTTCCTTCTGTTGTACATGAATAAATCGGCTGCAAACTCTGCTGTACAGGAACAAATCGACTGCAAACTGGAAACTAAAATCTTATATAGAAGGAAAAAAAATGCCCCCTGGAGTAAATCGTCGGAGACGATGCTGAGACCCAAAATCACCCGTCACCCCTCTCTTAGATAGCGAGAAGCAAGAAAAATGAGGGATGAAGGCGGCGAGCTGTTGCTGCTACAGGGGCGGGTACTAGAGAGCTCGTCGAACGTAAGAAGACAATCAAAGCGAGCTGCTGCTTGTAGCTATGTCGTGACGTGGTGGATGCCTTGTTGCGCAAGGCGCCGTCGAGAGTGCTCTTCACTTTAATCGTTCCGACGTTCAATTACACTTGGCTATTGCTTTCCAAAATCCTTACCTCGGAGCTTGGAGTATATGCCGCACGATAAAGCACCCAACTGCTTGGACGACACCAAGCCTTTTCTCGCCTTCCTTCCCTCTTCACTAGATTCTCATAACCAAACTAAGAGCGTCGAAGCTTGCGCGTCTGGTAACTATGACATCGATGTAGCCCACGTAGCCATGAGCTGCCTGCGCGTCGCCCATCGCCATCCACAACAGGTGCTGAAGCTATCATGAATAAAGGAGAATTGCCCGCTTGTGTTACACACCCACGCTTGTGATTCGGGCCTTAGTTTTCCGCCATGCGGTTTCTTACAATCTTACGAAAAATGCATATTCCCATTGTTCGACGTCTTGCTTCCTTCACTAGGATCGTCACAGCCTTGACCTAGGCTCTGATACCAAATGAGACGCTTTGATCTCTCTAATCTCTCCTCAAGCTCGTCAATTCACGGTCGCAACTTACATGCGATGGCATCAGGTTTTTCCTCCCAGCCTATCTCATGGATGGCATGCTCACAAAGATACGTAATTCAATTTCGTTTCATGCCTATCCACAAGCCCACAATTCCCTAGATGGTTCCCTCCTACCACATGTCATCATTTTAGACCTTTAGCTTGGTACACCATTTACCCCTCTCTAGGGGCACAATTAAAACATTTGCCCCTTGGCATTTTTACACATTTAGGTGCACCTAGGCCTTAGCACTCAGAATTACCTAGTCGATGCCAATACACCCTCACCTAGGACCTTGGCAGTTACTTCCCTTGACCATTTAATTTACGCACATGAAATATTACAAAAGTCGGTCATCTAAGAGAAAATGCCCACCGATCTTTCCGAGGTCATGCTATCTCGGCTAGAGCATAACACCATATGTTCTCGAGGGAGTGCCTTTGTGAAGATACCTTAGCACCCGTAAACCTGCATCCCAATGACTCTTCCTGGGAGAAATAGAGAATTGGCATAATATCCCAACTGCATAACAAATATCAGGTCGAGTATTGGTAAGGTAAAGCAAGCTTCCTACCAATCGTCGGTACATAGGAGTATCGACCAGCTGAGATGTGTCGTGAACACTTGAGCCCGATCTCCATAGGAGTTACTGCTGCCCTGCAATCCTCCATCTGGAATCTCTTCAGAAGTTCTCTGCAATATTTCTCCTGTGAAATGAAGATCCTGTCTTTGGCCTGCTTTACTTCTATCCCAAGGAAGTAGTGTAATAACCCAAGGTCAGTCATCTCAAAGACATGAGTAGATCCCTGACCTGGGAAATCTTCTTGACATGGTCACCTGTCAAGATAAGATCATCAACATACAGGATGAGTACCAATCACAACCACTTCTCAATGAGCAAGTAGAGGTTTTCCTCAGAAGGACTCCGACTTAGCCCTATCTTTTGAAAGAATACATCTATCCTTTGGTACAAGCTCTGGGGGCCTGTTTCAGCCCGTATAACGCCTTCTTCAACTTGCAGACCTTTAATGGGGACCCTGGATCTTGAAAGCCCTGTGGTTGCTCGACGTACACCTCCTCCTCCAAGGTTCCATTAAGGAATGCGGACTTCACGTCCATTTGAAAAATAGGCCAATGGAATTGGGCAGCAAGGGTAATCACTGTCCGGGTTGGGTACATAAAGTACTCTAGAGATATCCTTCTCCTCTCCCACGGTCGTAATGAAAGGAATGCTACCAATGCCCTTCACAAGACATGTCCGGCTATCCCCGACAGAAACTTTGGAAACTGGGTGTGTACTTTCCATGGTTTTGAACCAAGTCTTTTTGTTGGACATATGCTTTGAGGCTCCGCTGTCAACATACCAACCCTCTTTTCCTTCACTGACTGCATACGCTGAACAATGTTCATTGATTAAAAACAACTGTCTTGTTGTCACATTGGCAGAATCATTCCTAGGCTCTTCTTTGATCCTGGCTTCTCTCTTCGGCTTCTGATCTGCCTTCTTCTTTTGGCATTCTTTGGCGGAGTGGCCAAGCTTTTCACAGTAAAAGCACTTCATTTTCTTCTTTCGGTTTGCGTCCTTTGACTTCTTGAATTCGTTTGACTTGCCTTTTCCAGGCTTGTCTTTGGCCACTAATGCCTTTTCATTGGTTTGCGTAAAGAGTTTCTCTCGAGCCTCCTCCTAAAGCATTAGTGGGCCAAGCTCCTCAAAGGTGAGTGGCTTAGTCTATTGACCCGCAGTGACCGTAGTCACAAAACTCCGTGGCAATTTGTGGAGTGTGAGCATCGCCAATTGACTCGAGTCCACCTTCTGACCTACCGCTGCGAGCTGGTCCCACATGACTTTCACCTTTGTCAGATGGTCATGCATAGTATCACCCTCGTTCATATCAAGATTATAAAGTTGATGCTGAAGAGTAATGATACAGGCTGTATTGTCGGTTTCATACAGCTCCTTCAGTATGGCCCACGCCTCTGGAGATGTCTCTCCCAATCGGATATGAGGGATCACAACATCTGTTGTCGTGCCGATTAGCATTGCTAAGGCTTGAGCATCCCTCTCCTCCCATTCACTGAGTTCATCCACACCTGCCAGCCAGATAGAGAAACCACCAAAATATATATTTCCGTCCAAAACTATGGACACAATACAAAAGAGATAGATCTAGAGCCCACCAATGGTGTGGTCCTCTGATCTTACCACAAGGTCCTTCTCCTATCAGCCAGTTATCTCTAGACTCGAGCCCGCGTGCTCCACCTCGAGTGTCTGTAGACTTTCCGTCTAGTGTGTTCTTCTCCACCTTACTGCCTGTGAATCAGCCTAGGTGGGCAGCCCCCACCAAGTTTTGTCTGCAGCACACAGGTCCCCTTGGTCCTCCTGAATGTAGGCTCCAAGTTAACTGTTTCACTGCTCCAACCTGCTTGTGAATGGCTGCTCCAGAAGATGATGATCTCAGCACCTTGCTGCCCTAGAAGACAGCCAAGGTCCAGCCCTTCCTGGCTAAGTCTGCAGCCCTTGTTGCACTCTCTCACCTCGTGTAGATAGGCCCAGAGAGTAGGCTTCCTGCTGCTCCTTTCTGCCCTGGAACTGCTGGCTGCTGGATAAATTGTGAGGCATCAAGCCCTCCTTTTATAGGCCTAGGGGCCTGTCAAAAAACCGACCAGCCAGATTCATACTGGCCGACCAGACTGGCTGACCAGTCTGCCCTTTAAGGGCTCACAAAACTGGGGCCCCTTGGCCCACACTTCTAGGGCCTTTAGTCCTCCAATCAAGGCAGGGGCTCAGCCTATTTAAGGCATGCCACTGCCCACTGGCAGCCCCATTTGCTGCTCCATCTGGCCACCTGTAGGCTCTGTTGCAGGCTGTCCATCTGCACACAGATGCCTTCCACATAGGCGCCTTTGTTTGTGCAGTCCTGCACCATGTCTGCTGTTCACTCTGCTTCTGCTGCTGCGCCAACCTATGCGCCATTATCAGGGTCTGTTGTAGGCCCTTCGCCTGTCCACTATCCTCGCCATATGGCTCGCCATGTTGACGCCATCTGCAGGTCGCAATCCTGTGAGGTGCTGCCCATGTGGCAGCCCCCTCTCTTCCTTCTCTCTTGGGCACATCCTGCCCTAGGTCTCCCTCCCCCATGCTCTCCTCATTTGGGGGCTTACAGACGGGGAGGTGACCTTTCCAACATTAGAAGAAGGAAGATGACTGGAGGAGGAGGAAGGACGAGCAGTGGGTGTAGAGGCTTCTGAACGCTGATCCATCTTGGTGAATAGCAAACTGAAAATACTGAAGCAAAAAGATGTAGTGACCTCCCGTGCTAGCCTGAGCTGAAAACGGAATTGCCTTTTTGCCAAGGGACTCCTTCCTCCATAGAGTGCTTTGATGAAGAAGAGTTGAGAGCCTATGGCTCTGATACCATGTTAGAAAAGAAGAGGGAATGAATCACTCAAACCTCCACCCAAGATCTCTCCAACTCTTAGACACTCAACTCAGATAAATGATCACAGATGCAACACACACACACACACACACACACACACACACACACACACTCAGAAATAAATATAGACGGAGAGAGAGTATATTCATCCACCGGATGGCGGGCAGAAAATGGCTCCAAGGGAGCAATACAAATCACAGCAGGGTGCTGGAGAAAACTGATGAACTCTCTTGAGGTGAGAATTCATGGAATCTCCCTCCTCCATATGTGTATGGGAAAGTTCTCGCTTCAGAAAGGAAACCCTGGCATTATTTCTTGCTGCAAATATACTCTCTAGTATCTCCCAAGCTGCCATATATGTCTTGCATGACCGAATATGAGGTATAATGAACCTCTTGATAGAAAAAGAAATTACTGAAAGAGCTTGTGCATCTCTAGAGTCCATCTTTTTTGCTCTGCTGTGGGAGCTCCTGGAGCGGCTGCTCCAACCACCTGTGCTGCATTTGTACCTCTACCCCTGCCTCCAGCTGTAGGAGTGATAGGTGTAGTCGCTGTATCTGGTCTTGCTTCATCTCCATTGACATAATCCCAAAGATGTCTGCCAACCAAGATATTGCGAACCATGAAACTCCACAAGGAGTAGTTGGTGCCATCCAACTTATCCTCTTGTGTGAGAACCCCGAACACCTCATTGGAGTTGTTCAGAGCCATGTATACCAGAAAATGTCAAAAAATACAGTAGACTGACCAAGTGAAATCCCTTCCTGGGATATAAAATGCACAAGTAAAATCTGCAAAGAAAAAATCTGCCCACAATGACAAATACTGTCACAGCCTGTCAAAGGCTCAAAATGCACTTCAATTATCCTGCAAATGCTCTCTAAAACTGCCAAAAAACACTGCAAAATTTGCCAATGTCTGTAATGTCACTCAAAATGAGTCCAAAATTGCTTGCAACAGTCCCAAAATGCTTGTACACTGCCAAATTGCATCAGAATGCCAAAAGCCCTAATTTCTTCAGGGAAATTGCATCCAAAAGAGGGCAAATTGCCCGAAAGCCCCAAAATTGCTGTGTAAAGCAAAAAGCCCCAAGTTTTTGCAAGAAATTGCGACTCAGAAAGGGGCAAATTGTCTGAAAGCCCCAAATGTTGCAAAATTTGCAGTGCAAAACCAAAAGCCCCAAATTTTGGAGTGAGATTGAACTGAAATTGAGGCAAATCCACAAATCCACGAAAAGCCCCAAATTTTGCAAAATGCCTAATGCACAGAATGTGCTCAAATCTGTCCAAAAATCTGCCTAGCCAACTGCAAGAGTAACATGCAGGTAATTTGTACGAATGCATGTGTACGAATAGATGATGCACAATTGTACGGACGACTGACAGTCCGTACGATTGTATGGTAGATGATTGTACGGACATCAGAAGCAAGTGGTACGACGCATATACCTATACCTGTACGGACAACAAATAGTTATACGGATTGTAAAGTGTGCAGTAGTACGGTCAGATGATGTAGGTACATGCTGTTGCTGTACGGAGGTACGGACGGGACGGGTACAAAATAGTACGGGAGGTTGTCAGGCACCTGCAGATTTGTACGGCGCAAACTTGTACGATGCTAAAGCTGATGTAGATTGTACGGACAGATACGTACGGTGCTAAGCTGGTACTAAAATCCGTACTATGTACAGACGATTGAAATCACTGCTGTATGGACAACACCAAAGTAGTTGTACAGACAACGAGTCCTCGTACGAAGACCTGCGTGCTCTGTACGGAATGGCAGAAACTATCGTACGGACGATGACAGCGTGGGTTGGGCGTGGATTGTACGGCTGAGCAGCAAAACGTAGGGCTGTAGGGACAATGCAATAGCAGAAGCTTGGGCAGCTCAACTTGCAGGAGGAGCTTGGGCAAGGAGTTGAGCTTGGCAAGGTCCGGGAGCTTGTCCTGCTTTGATACCAAATGTAGGAAATAGGAGAGTGAGAGAGCAAGAGAGCTGAACATAAGTTTGCAATAGATGAAGTGACTGAATACAAGAAGAGGGAAAGGTTTTGTCTAAGTGACAAAACCTTATCCTTCACTAACCATAGTTAGTGAACTAACTGTGGTTAGGGGGAAAAACTCTAAGGAGGGAAAAGTGCCCCTAACCTACTTATTACATTACATTGGTCACTGCTAGAATATAATAATAATTCTAACATCCTTTCGGGAAGTCTTTCTGGCTCTTTGGTTTTCATCCACCCAGATTGGAGTTTCATCTTTTCTTTGTTTGGGTTCGCTATTGGGCACTCTGGACTTTATGGACAGATAGAAACTGTAAAGTCTTTGGTGATCCTATATTTTCCTTGTTTGGCTTTTTTAAGTGTTCTCTGCAGCAATCCTTCTTTGATTGCTTGCAGACGCGCTGCATACATCATGATGTATATCTAGCATACACAAATTTTCAATTGATGTAATTTCGGCTACCTCATTTTGAGGTCGCTACTCTTGTAATATAATCAATCAAAAGTTTCCACTATAAGAAAAAAAAAGTGTGTGTGTGTGTGTTTCCACGAGCATCCTCACTTGTGGCTCAGGCTTATGTAGATGATTCCTTTCTTATGCCTGAGAACAATCCACAAGAGCTTCAAAATTTGATGGATTCTCTTTCTCTGTTTGCCTTGGTAGCAGGTCTTCATGTTAATTTTAAAAAATCCAAACTCCTATCTCTGAAACAATGTGATTGGCATGCTATTCTTTGGCCAGGGCAAATCATGGAGCCATAGGCAATAATCAGACATTTGGGCTATCCTATTGGCTGGCTGGTTACTCGGAAGCAGCAGCTAAAATGGATATTTCAGAAGCTTCATGCTAAGCTGCATTACTGGAAGATTTCTACATGGCCTCTTCATGTTAGGCTCCGGATAGTGCAATCCATTGTCATGGCCTATGTTCAATTTTATTTGCCTCTAATACACAGGATTGCTCAAGACATTTCAGCATATATGTCTGAAGCTATGGAGCTACTTTGGAAAACTAAGTCTTCAGTCAAGGCACTGAGGTTGTTGAGAATGGATAAAGTATGTTCTCCAAGGAGAAATGGAGGGCTGAATGTGCTAAACCTTAGCCTTCATGTATTGTCCAGAAAGATTTCAATGATGCTTACTTTCTTTCAGGAGATTCAGCCATGGACACTTATACTATCAGATATGTGTCAGGAGATTCAGCCATGGACACTTATGCTATCAGATATGTGTCATACTTTGATTACTAATGCTTATGGCAAATGGGAAATTGATATATGGGAAGTCATACTGGGCAAATATGTGGGAAAGATTCCAGGCAGCCCATCTGTCACTGATTTGATCTAAGATTGGAAACAGGTCTCTCACATATTAAGTGGGATCCTCCACATCCTGCTGCCAGCTCATTACGCATGGAGAGTATTTACTGGAGTGCTGTTTTTGACTCTTCACTTGCATGGCAAGAGCCTGTTAGGGCATATAATCTAAGTAAAAGGGGAATTCATTACATAGCTGATGTGGTGGATGATCAAGGGCAGTTTTTATCTTTTCCTCAGGCTATGCTACCTATGGATTAGGTATGCATCACAGGAATATTTGGAACAAAATAAAGGATATGTTGCAACCATTCTTGCCAATCCCTCCCCTTTCAACTAGACAGAGATTGGCTGAATGGAAATTACAGCCTGTTGGGTTGAATCTCCGTCCTGTACCTCTTTGTAAGCTCACATCTATCAAAACATACATGTTATTGCAGCCCATGCCTTGGATACATAATCATGCCAATGCTCTGTGGCACATGCAAAAACCACAATCTTGGTGGAGGAAGAATTTGGATGCACTGTGGCATGCTAAGTTACCTTTGAAACAAAAACTCCGCTTTACTGCACCAACTGAGACAATAGCTCATTTGTTTTGGCATTGCCCCTGCACAAAGTCATTGCTTCAGCAGATTTGGACACTCTTGAGGCTTCGTTTCCCTAACTCAACTTTTGGGAAAATTTTTTGGCTATTTGGCAGATGTCTTGCTCCACTGACTCAATATTCTTTGCTCCTTTTTTGGATCAGATATTGGGCTCTTTGGACTTTGTGGACTGAACATAACATTGTGTATCTGCACAGACAGTTTACTCAGCCATATCAGTTCTTCAGAGCCTCCTTGAGGCAATTTGTTTATGACGCATGTCAGGAGGGTGATCTTCATAGCTCTTGCATGGAGATTGTTTTCTTGTGTTTTTGATGTGCATGAGATTCTACTCTTTTGAGAATCTCTTTGTAAAATATTGAAATTGTAATATTATGACTGTGGAATTACCAAAAAATAAAATAAAAGTGTGTGTGAGTGAGTGGATTCTTTTCTTTGTTTAGGCTCGCTATTGGGCACTTTGGACTTTATGGACAGACCGCAATTGTAAAGTCTTTAGTTATCCCAAATTTTCTTTGTTTGCTTTCTGTAAGCGTTCTCTGCAGCAATCTTTCTTTCATTGCTTGCAGACTCGCTAGATAGATCAAGATGTATATTTGGCTTATACAGAGATCTTCAGTTGATGTATTTTCTAGTGCCTCTTTTTCGAGGTGACTATTCTTGTAATATAATCAATCAAAGCTTTCACTATAAAAAAAAAAGTGTGTGAGTGAGAGAGAGAGAGAGAGAGAGAGATGACATTATAGGATACAATATGATTCTATCAAAGTCCGCTTGAGAATTTCCAAGATATATGGGACTAGAAGCTACTATCTTAATAATAGTGGCTCTTTTACATCTGACTGATACATTTTCTGGTAAATCCTATGTGGTTAGTATGTGGTTGGCCGACCTATCGGCCATGTCCAAAATTTTACTGCGTTGTCCTTGAGTTTCCTTAAGGTATGCACCCAGTTGTTGGGCTGGTTGGTTCATAAGGACTGTTCATTGCTGTTGTACTCTTCCTTGTACTTTTCCCTGATATGCATGTATGCTCTGCAGTGAAGGAGTGTATGCTCTTCATTTTCTCTCTCTCTCCTGTTGGTCAGATTTACAGATTCTTGCCTCCCTGAGGATTCTTGGTCTCTGGGCCACCTACCCTTTTCTACCTCTAGATGGAGCTGGTTTTTATTCTGCAGATTATGTGCCTTTTTATCCTCCCTGAGATATTCCTGCATTTTGTACTTCTTCATCAGGTTTATCTCTGCTTGTAGAATTCCATTTTTTGTTCCTGGGTTGTGCCATAAGTTCTGCAGCATGACTAGCTCTCTGATTTCTGTTTCTTCCTCGAGGGGGGGGGAGAGAGATAGAGAGAGACTATAATAAAGTCTATGGGAGAGGAAAAGGTCTATGAGACTGAAAAATCCCGGGTACAATAGAAAGGCATCCACCCCTGAAGCCTACTTCCTAACATCGGTTATAGATTGAGAGTGTTTAGCTTTCAATTTGAAATCCCTGATGAGAGCCTTGCTTTCACAATGGACAGCCCACTTACCCTCCTTTCTAGCTGACCTCACCTTTGCTAACTAGCCTTTTGCCTAAGTTAGGATCTAGTAAGTTCCTGTGCTATCCATATTTTTGTACGTTTCAATTTATTGGATTGTCTGAGAATATCTAGCTCTTGTTGTTGCAAGAGTTAATACTGGATGTGTACCATCTAAATGGATTTTTCTCAAGTTGTCCTTTGGCGACACAATGCTGAAGCCTTCTTTTCTTTGTTCTCTTTGATAGACGACTCTACTTATTTCTCTAGCTTGGTCTTGACCTCATGAGAGATATGAGAGTCAAGCTTAACCATAACAATCAGAGGGGGGTTACTCACACATTGATGTATTGCTTCGCTGATTGAATGAGAGCCAAGTTGCTTGTTGACTTGATTCTCTATAGTGTGTAGATACTTTTGTAGCTAGTACGAAGCAATGAGGGAGAAACCACGACCTCAACAAACGACTTCACCTTCTTGCCACCCATAGTGCCCAGGTAAAATGTGAGCGGCTGGAGAAGCCAAAAATCGGGTCGAGCTAAGCAGTTGAGCTGGATATGCGAACTGTGGGTTCCAAAACGTGAGGGTCGAGCTGGATATGCGCCCTAGGAGCTGAGCAGAGGGTCGAGCTCAGCAGATGGAATTGTTCAAAATGAGCTGCTACTCCGAAGAAGCAAAAACCCAAATCGAGGTGAGCGAGGGATCAAGCTGGGCAGCTGGCCTGGTTGTGCTGAGCGAGGTGATTTAAGAGAAGAAAGAAAGAAAGAAAGTTTATCAAAAGTCTTCGAAAGACTGAAGGGTCTATCACACTAAAAGAAGCCTGATACAATGAGCTGAAAAAGTGGAGCCTCTAATCAAGGAAGCCTGATACAATGAGCTGAAAGGGTGGAGGCTCTAATCGGGCATTATCACCAATAATGAATACATCATAATCCTATCATATCAAATCTAGTACATGACCCATGGCTTGGGTGGAAGCTCAAAGGGAGCCCATTGATGAATAACACTGTGATGATACGAAACCTGTGATAGAGCTTTCACAGTGGTTTGTGCGTGTGACACGCTATGATCTCCTAGCGATGGCCCTACGACTGACAAATGTCACTGTAACCCCCGTAGTCATGCCCCTGATCTATTGAGCATGGGGGGAAGATCTCTAAGCATGATCCATGCATCAACCCGTTGTCAAGTCTATTGTGTCACTGTCTTTGGATCTTGGCCTCATCGGCTACCCATTGTCCTTACGATCTGGTTGGAAAAACGCCGTGATCATGCTCTGGTAGAGTCTGGCTGTGTGCCCTGATCTTGCCTTTGTATCTTGAGCACTGCTCTCTGTGCCTGGCGATCCCGTGGATGAAGGCAACAAGGCATCTTTGATCTGGGTAATAAAGAAAGCTAGAGAGGGGTCCGTAACCATCTCTGAATAACACGGGGGACTAGAAGCACTGCACAGAGAGAGAGAGATGAGAGAGAGAGAGAGAGAGAGAGAGAGAGAGAGAGAGAGAGGTGAGGGAAAGCATGAAGGGCAGCTTCGTGTAGTGACCGGGTGATCAGGGCAGCACAGTCCTCTAATAGGGGTATGAAATCAATGTAAGCAAGGAGTATCTACAGATGGCGATAGTAAATAGGTGAGTGGTCACGGTCGAAGCGTATATCATGATATGTGGAGTAAGAACTCAGTGGGGTGAAAGGTGTTGTGCAATGGCAGGGGGTGGAAATGCTAAAGAAAAGGTAGGTATGATCAGCCCCTGGGGGAAGAGGTGCTACAGTGAAGTCCATGATGTGTGATGTGAAGGCAGGATCCCATGATGTAATCAACAACGCTAGAGCCTCCCCCATGTGGGAAGCATGTGAAACCACTCGAGGCGGGCCATCTGTCAAGACCATTATAAATAATGAGATCATGCATCCTGCCGAGGTCTAATAGGGCCTGCCCATAAGGTGTGATGGGACCTCGTCTGTCAGTCAAAATCCGTAGCATACCTTGTCCTCAAACTCAATGTCTGGTAGTAGAATGGAGTCATCCTTGAAAACAAGGAGTGGTATTTGATGGGCGCCTGTCCTTGCATTGAAGTCTCCAACTAGGAGGACTTCTCCGTGGCTCGAGAAGTTAACAATGGACTGATAAAGGGCTGCAAATGGAGATGCCTCAACCTCATCTCGAATATCCCTCACAAAGTGAGAGGTCTTCGGTGGAAAATAGTACACTACAACAAACAAATCTCGGCTGTCCATGTGTCGAATTCGGATCCAAAGAAACTTAGAATGTGTATCTCTCTGCTCTACTGAAATGGTCCTCAAAAGGGTGGATCTATAGAGAACTGCTTCTCTTTTTGATCCTCGTACTCCCCCTGTGTCCCTAGTCTCATCTTTGTAAGCAGACTCCCATGTGTACTCGTTGACTACTGGTAGTGGGCGCTCGGGACTCTGATGTGTCTCTATGTAAAAGACTATGTTGCGACCTGTATAGGATTTTGAGAAGTTCCCTGGTTGTGATCATAAGGTACCATTACAGTTTCAAATGGTGCAAGATAGGGTCTCGGAGATTTGAGTCTCATAGACCCCGCCTCCCTATGCGGGAGGGGAAGCTGATGCCCGACGGGGGCCTGTAAGAAGTCGTCCATCTCGTACTACTGCCCACTTCCCCTCCTTACGGGCCTGATCGCACTGCTGCAATAGGGAGCGCCTCTCCTCAATCTGTAGTGGGGTGAGGTCCTCATCCATGGAGATCGTTGGGTGAACTCGCAGAACTGACCTGCGTTGTAAAGCCGAAAGTTGTGCCTGAGCATCATGAAACCGTTTGATCAGGGGCTGCTCTCAGTTGGGGTCTCTCCCCACCCTCCATGCCCTCTCGATCCTGTGCTCATCTACACCCAGAGTGGTGGCCACGAAAGCCGTTGCATATGTCATCAGTGTACCCTCAATGTGCGAGATCCCACGGACTCTGATTTTGAGAGCTTTATTGGCTCTCTGCTGCTCCATGAGGGTAGCCGAAACGGTTTCCCTTGCAGGTTCCCGTTTGGCCACGTCGACCCATTTGGAAGTCTCCTCAATCACTGATTGCATGCTCGCGATCTGGGCGTCTACAACTGGTGTACTCTTGGTAGCTGTACGGGTAGAGGAGAGCTCCTCCTTGAGCTGAATCATGTCCTGCTTAAGCCCCTGGATGATACTGGCCTGCTCTTGAATATAACGAGCTTGCTTTTGAACCACCCGAGCCAAGTCCTGAGTGAACCTGGCTTGCTCCTGTGCATAACAGGTCAGCTCTATCTTCCTGGCTCGTATACTATTTACCTCCACAAGTAAGGTTTCCCATCTGTCCAGGGGATCAATGAGACCCTGTCCGAGCTGAAACTGTAAGGGATGAGGTACAAAAGTAGGAGGATGTGGCAGGATAGTGGGTGGTGGTCGGGCAAGCTGAGTGAGGAGAGCGGATGCCTGACAGATATGGGGGTCTCAATGGTCCCAATCAGATAGGAAATGGGAGAATGAGTTAGTGGCGAAGTAATCCCAGTGGTAAGAGGGAGAGGTGGCTGACTAAGCGGGAGAGGGGATGGGAAAGTCGAGAATAATGGCCCTGCATGCATCACCTCTTGTGGGGGTGACATGGGTGATGGAACGGATGGAACCTCCAAAGCAGTGGAGGAAGAGGACTCCAACGATACGCCGCCCATCACAGGAGGGGTAGCTAAAGAAGTAGACTTGATTGGTGTAGTTGAAGTAGACTTCAGTGGTAGGGCTGAGACAGGCCCTCTCGGCACAGGTGTAGGTGTAGGTGTAGGTATAAGTGGATTAACTCTTGTGGAAGCAGATGTGACTGTGGTTGATGATGATGATGATGATGATGACCCTTTATGAGTCGCTCGGCTGTCCACTCCAAGTCCACTACAGTTGAGGCGTCTATTGACATCCTCAGGCTTCAATTGCACGTGTTGAGGTTTGTTCTTTTCTTGGCCATCGAATAGAAAGCTAAATGTTCTTGCTGTTTTTCTAGGTGGGGGTCCCCTTATGTGGGCATAATGATTCTCTCCATGATTGGCGAATAGGCCATGTGGCAAGCAAGAGCAGCAATGGCAGATAGGAGGCTGATAGAGCAGGAGCAGCGGCGGGTGGAAGGTGCGAGAGATGTAGGCGGGAGGTGCAAGGGCAGAGGCGGTGCGTGTTACGGGAGTGTAGGCTGGCGAGGCGGCTGAGCGTAGGTGTAGTGGTGGCGTAGATTGAGGGTGAGCATAGGCTAGCGATGGCGGTGGCGTAGGCTGAGCAATGGCGAGGCTGAGCGTAGGCTAGTGATAGAGGCTGGGCCAACGTGAGCAGACGGGTGTGAGAGAAACGGATGGGACGTGAACGATGTACGATGAGCTAGCAACGGACGTGAGCCAGCGACGATGAGCCAGTGACGGATGTGAGCCAGCGACAGACGGAGAGAATTTACGAGAAATGATGGGTAGAAGGCCTTGCGTAGCGATGACGGGCGGATGGCGGTCAGCTGCGATGACGGGCAGGTGGCATAAGGCCTTACGTAGCTTGCGTGGCTCCGTAACAGAGCAGGCTATTTGCACTATTTGCTGGAGATGGTGTGGCGAGAGAGCAAGGGCTCAGCGTTGGCATTGGCATTGGCGATGACGAGCAGCTTAGATCACAACGTTGGCAATGGAGAAGTAGATCACAGCGTTTGCGTTGGCGAGCAGCAGCAGCATTGACAATGGAGAGGGAGCAACAGCGTTGGCGATGGTGAGCAGCAGCAGCGAAGGTCACATGCAGCAGCGAAGGTCACCCATGGTCACATGCAATAAGGATGGTGAGAGGAACGATGGCGTGAGCGGACGAGCAGCAAACGAGAGAGATTATATGATATGATATGATTGTATTAGAATCCGCATGAAACCCTTTAGTGTGCCTAGTGCTTTGTTGTGGTGGTCCAAGACTTCTTTTAAGTAGCTTCCCAGCTTTTTGGCTGGCTGCTCCAACAGATTTCTCAGGTTGCCTTCTCAGGTTGCCTATCCTGTCCCCTTAGTTTTGTCTGATGTGTGCATTGGCTCGACATCTCTAACTCTAGATCATGTGAACTGGTTCTCATTCTGCAGATTAGATGCCTTTTAAACATCGATATGTCTTTCTGGTGGATAGCTGTCCACCAGATTAATTTCCTGTTTGTAGAACTGCATTTTCGCCCTTGGGTGTTGCCATAATTTCTGTATCATTTTCTGTGTCTCTGAATCCTTGATTTCACATGCCCACTCTCGATATGGAGTCGGTGTGAAGAGAGAGAGAGAGAGAGAGAGAGAGAAAGAGAGAGAGAGGTTTTAATATTGCCATGTTTGAATGGGACAACAGGGATATGTTGGAAATAAGGCAGCCGTTTTTCCTCTGCAACTTCTAGGGTTTGATGTGGATCCTATAAACTCTGTTCAGTTTTCCAATCACACAGGCTAGTATGGACATCATAATTGTTGTGGATTAAAATCTCTATGCCCAACAAAGTCGTTAATCAAGTTTTGTGGAGAAGTCACAAAGCTTATTGTATTCTATATTGGCTTGTTGCTCAAGTTGATGCAGCATTACATGGTTTGATTCGTTTGCATCCATATTGGCCTTTGCCAAAGATGCCCCTTGCAAGAACATGTGTTTTTCAACAAAAAGACTAAGTGATTTGGATTGGTGAATGTTTTTGTTTACAAATGCAAAGCTTGCATTTTAAAAATTTTAATATCTTTGCAATTTATTGAAGGCATAGTAATGGTGTGAGTGCACTGTCTTTTATGTATTTTGTTGTTTGCTTTGAGTGTTTACAAGTTCCGGATAATTTGGAAGACAATCTTGGAGGAGCACAAAGGGCATGCCTAAAAGATTTTAAATCAAGAGGAACTCTAGGCGAAGAAGATCTGGCATATGTTTCTTAAGTAGGAGAAAGGCTATATTGGGTATATTCAATTTATACAAGGCGTTATTGATAAAATGATAAGGATAACTAGTATGAGAAAGCGATTCCGTGCCCCCGTAGAAGGGTCTCCTTTAAGAACGCAAGCACTTGTGGACACCAAGGGAGTCAATGCCGATAAGGATAGCTAGTATAAAACAACATTCCATGCCCCTATAGAAAAGTCCCTTTTTAGAACATTGATGGGATTTGTGTATGCTATTTGTGGGACCAACTTCACCAGTCGGTGGAGTAGAAGAGATGATCTTGGGTGATAGTGGCTCTGGATCTGGTAGGGCTGGCGTCCTCCAGGAAGGATTAAGTAATTGGGTGCTGCTGGTGCTCAGCCTGATCAGTGTGTCAGGCCTCTTTCTCCTCCTCTGTAACCTTGGGAGATAGAACATTGTTTGACAAGCGCTGCCATCACTCCATTGCTCTGTATCCCCAAGATAAATAGGAAAGGCAAGCTGTTTGCGGTCGTCATGTGAGAGTCCATGTGAGGGCGAGTTTGTCATGTTGTACTCTCTGGATCTTTGCTTGAAGGTCAACTGGTCTCAATGTGTGGCTGGTCAAGATGTGTTGAAGTTCATGACCTTGGTTTTACCAAGGTCAACCATTAGATCTCGTGTCTCACAAAAAGATTGGAGTGCATCAAAATGTCGCTAGAGACCCTCGACTGATGAGGAGAGTAGAACCATATGATCTATGTAGTATGAGCGGGATCAAAGAAGCGGATAAAGGTAAGCTTCTTTTTCCGGAGAAAAGAAACTTCTATTAATGCTTGAGAATGAAACCCTAGTGCTTTTAGCCTCCGTAAGGAACTGAAATAACTAGTAAATACAATGGAGAGGCTGTTAGAAGAAAAACCAGCCTGTTCCCAGGGCGCTAGCTCACTGCCTATAGGTAGGGGATAACAACTACAGAGGTGGTCTATACATCCAACATATATCTCCTGCAGAAAGTGTAAAAAATATCTACAGGCCAAACCTTGCAAAAGTGGTCCCGCCTTTCGCTAGTCCCTCTCAAACTTGGAGTGCCACGCTCCCAAGTAGCACGCAACGTGAAAATGATATCCTGCCAGATCGCCACCAGGGTAGCCGTCGGAGTCATCACCGGTCCCCCCATCACCTGGCTGCAACGAACAACTAGGCAATGATGCTGGCCACCGTCTCCTAGACACTATTGGTGAGAATGTCGGTCGTGAACGGGTGGGTGGTGCAGCGTCAAAGGCCTCTATCCGGGAGACGTGGTGGTCATGGATCCTGTAAGCTGGTGACACTGGGTCTATGGAAAAAGCATGCCCACCCTCTGTGAACCATGCTACCAGAAATGTAGACGTAGACAGCCCATTAGTTGCTGTACATACTTGTCCCATAACTGTAAATATGCTTGATCATGTGAAGTGTGTTACTCTCAATGTACAGGGAATGTGTGATGGTCGCAAATGGAAACTGGTTTGGATGTATATCAGGCAATTGCAGCCTGATATAATTGCTTTGCAAGAGCATAATCAGCATATGTATGCTGGTCAAATAGGCCATTTTGCTGGTTATGATATCTTCTATGCTGGAGAGCACTCCTTTTCTGGTGTGGATTTTTTGGTAAAGCACGACCTTCAACCTGTTGTGGCTCTCAATGATTGCCATGGTAGATGGATTATTGTTCAATGCCTTGTTTAAGGGGAAATTTTTGAATTTGCATCGGTTTATGCCCCCCAGTCTTCTCGTGATAGAGCTTTGATCTGGGCTACCATGCATACTTATCCATGGCGACAACATGCCTTCATTTGTGGCGACTTTAATAATGCCCCTCAATCGGGTGACAACACCTCAGGCCACACTCATATGTTGGCTTCTGAAACACAGGCATGGTTTGATTTTTTGCTTCAGTTGCGCCTGGTTGATCTCTGGAAGGAATTACAACCCATGCTTCCGGGTTATACCTTTCAGCATAATGCTCAATCTTCTTATTGGGCACGCTTGGACAGATGGTATCAAATTGATCCACAGCATTGTGATGCCTTTACTTGTCAAATTTGGGTTGATCATGCTTTCACACATTCGGATCATGCTCCTCTTTGGTTGAGGCTTTCCTTACATGAATTTCCCACTGACAGATTGCCTTGTCGAAGGCTTTTGCTGATTAATAATAGTTATCTGGAGCATGCTGACTTTAAAGCCTTGGTCTCTGATGCTATTCAGTCTCTCTCTTGTCAGATATGCATTGGTTTGGATTATGCCTGGCAGGCTTTTGTTGCTCGGATGCAAGCAGTTATTCGAGATCATGGCAAATCCTATATGCAAGCCACAAGGGAGACTGTAGCACATGCCAAATTTACATGTCAGAGTTTGACTGAGCTTGCTCATCTTCGCCCTTTGTCTTCAGAGGAAAGCATGCTCTTATGTCAGGATCAATTCTCTCTTCAATCTAATGATAGTAGAAAGCTTGCTAAATGGGAAACTCGATCCAGACAACGGGCATTTTTGGATAAAGGCTGCTCTTCCAAGCAATTTTTTAAGAGTTTACACTACAAAAGACAGGCTGCCAATATCTGTCGGATCCAGATGCCTGATGGTTCTTGGTCAACATCTCGTTCAGAGCTTGCTGATTTATGTGTGCAGCACTTCTCCACTCATTTTGGGCATCTGGATACTCTTTCTCCTTGGGTTGTGTCTGCACGTCAGCTTCTTTTGCAGCATGTTCATCCAATTCTGTCTGATGCTCAGGCTTTGGAACTTGAACATCCTTCACTGAAAGGGAATTGTCTGATGCATTGAGATCGTGTGGCAGATGGAAATCTCCAGGATGGGATGGTCTCACTGTTGAATTTTTTCTTGCATTCTGGGATCTTCTTAAATTCACCTTGCTGCAAATGGTAAATACAGCATGGCAAAATCAGCAGATGCCTTTGTCATGGAAAAAGGGTCTTCTCAAGCTGATTCCAAAAAAGCAGCTATGTGATTCACTGGGTGATTGGAGGCCAATCACACTCATGCGAGTCATTTACAAGATCATTGCCAAAATGGTGGTTGATCGGATTAAAGGTTATTTGCACGATGGGTTGCATCCCTCCCAATATGGCTTTGTTCCACGTTGCCATATCACAGATAACATTGCCAATGCTTATATTGGGATTGAATATGCCAAATACATGCAGTAGGATGTCCTACTCTTGTAGGTAGATATTGCAAAAGCCTTTGACACAGTTCAATTGGATTTCATCTCGCAAACTATGCGAGCTTTGGGGTTTGGACAAAAAATGCAGCAAGTTATTTACTGGCTTTAGAGAGATAGCAATGCGACTTGCATTATCTCTGGGGATATCTCTGATGAGTGGACTCTTCGTTGTTCGGTCCGCCAGGGATGCCCTCTTAGTGCTTTACTGTATGCCATTGCTACTCATCCTATGCTGCAATATATTGATCATCTTGTGGCTACAGGATCACTTCATGGCTTGGAATTGGATGCTAATCGCAGCATGGTTGCTCAAGCTTATGCTGATGATTCTTTCTTTACCCCGAAGAATACGCCCCATGATCTTGGTGCCTTGATGCAGGCCCTCTCTATTTATGGTTTGGCAGGTGGTCTTCATGTTAATCTTCAGAAGTCTAAGCTGCTCCCTTTGCATTCCAAAGACTGGCATAGTCTATTATGGCCCGGGGATATCATTCCACCCACTCAGTTTGTTCGTCATCTTGGTTACTCTTTGGGGTGGGAACTCACTTGCCGACAACAAACTGATTGGGTTTTGGCTAAGCTTCGGAAAAAGCTTGAGTATTGGAAACTGGCAACCTGGCCTTTGCATGTTCGTCTTAGAATAGTGCAGTCCATCCTTGTGGCATATATTCAATTTTACTTGCCATTGATCATGTTCACTAAGGCAGACCTTACATCTTTCATGTTTGTCTTTATGGAACTCTTCTGGCGATCTAAACATGGCAGAAAAAGTCTCAGGCTGCTTTCGATGCATCACATTTGTTCTCCCAAGATGCATGGTGGATTGAACATCACGGATATTCATGTGCATATTCTTGCCCACAGGGGGAAAATGTTGCTGCAATTTTTGCAAGGTGATCAGCCTTGGGCTCTTATGATTAGGACTCTGGTCACTCATATCAGTATTTCTGCGTTTGGTCATTGGCAACTCGATCACTGGGATTTCTTTTTTGACTGTACTGATGGCACTTTGCGTGGATGCCCTTTTGTCTCCCGCTTGCTTCTTGACTGGAAGCATGTTCTTTCTCATTTGGATTCTTTCTCATTTGGAATGGAATGGACGACAATCTTTGCTTGGGAATTCTTTGAGAGCTGAAAGCATTCACTGGTCGAAAGTCTTTCAGCCTCCCTTGGCTTTACAGGAACCTCGACGTTCCTACTTTGTTTCATTTAAAGGCATCACCTCGGTTGCTGATGTTATAGATGATGCTGGTACTGTGCTCCCCTTTTCTCTAGCAGCCACTACATATGGATTGGGCTCTCATTATCGTCCTTTGTGGCGACAAATTACTTCTATGCTTTCGTTCTTTGTTCCGATTCCTCCTTTGGAACTCCAGGACCGACTGGAAGATTGGACTTTGACTTCTCCAGGGTCCTCTTCTTGTCCTTTGAGGCTATCTCAGATTACTGTACCTGCATTGTATAAAATTCTTTTGCCTCAACCTTGGGTTTTAGAGAGAGGTGATTCTGTTTGGCGAATGCATCGCTCAGCCAAGTGGTGGAGGAAAAGATTACAGCAACTTTGGGCCTATAAAGCACCGCTTCGGCAACAGGTTTTGTTTTGGCGAGTTCTTTTGGGAGTGTTTCCATCTGGACAGCTATTAGCTCATCGACACATTGCTCCTACACTTTGCCATAGATGTTCTGCTTCTTCGGAGAGTGTGCCTCACTTGTTTTGGCATTGTCCGTGCTCTCCTGAGTTTTTTGATCTACTTCGACAGCACCTGCGAGCGAGATTCCCAACTGTTCCGTTTGGGAAGTTCTTCTGGCTATTTGGGTTTCATCCATCCAGACCGAAGTTTCATCTTTTTTTCGTTTGGGTTCGCTAATGGGCACTATGGACTTTATGGACATATAGGAATTGTAAAGTCTTTGGTGATCCTACTTTCTCTCTGTTTGGCTTTTTTAGGCGTTCTCTGCAGCAATCTTTCTTTGATTGCTTGCAGACCCGCTGCATAGATCATGAGGTCTTTTTGGCATATACTGAAATTTTCAATTGATGTAATTGTAGAACCTTTCTTTGAGGTTACTACTCATATAATATAATCAATCAATGATTTCACCAAAAAAAAAAAGTGTGTGGTCTCCTAGCTGTGGCCCTGCATTGGAAAAGTGCCATTATCATACCCATGACCGTGTCTCTGGTTTAGTGAACATGTAGGGAGATCCTCAAGCCTGATTTGTGCATCGATCTGCTGGCAAGTTTGCTGTCTCTCACTTTGGGCCTTGGCTATGCCGCCTGTTATTGGTCAGTGCTATATAGCTGGAAAAACTGAGTGATCACACTCTAAGTGGAATCTGGCTGAGCACCTGATCTTGCCTGTGTGCCTTGATGTTCTTTGTGCCGGGCATCCTCATGAATGAAAGTTGACAAACATTTCTGATCCTTTTAAGACTGGAAACTAGAGAGGGGTATGAACCCATCCTTGAAAAGATAATGGTAACCTTTGGATCTTCCTGCAGATCACAGAGTGCAGATGCGGCCCTCTCTAGGTATGCCCTCAACCTACCCACTCATCGATAATGGGGGACTGCCGGATCGCTATCCTCAAAGAGTCTTGATAGTAGAGTTTGCAGCTACTTCTCTTGGCTGGACGCAATCTATGCTATAACCTTCTTACAAGGGCTCTTGAAGTTAAGTAGATGTTGTAGCTTCTCTTGGCCTACCATTACATTCTTGCGGCAAATTTACCGTAAGGGCCACTTACAAGCTAGTATACCTAGGTAGTGACCTGGTTTGTGGCTTTGGGACTCACAACAGATAGCTATCTTTATTTCGGTAGAGTTTGGATAGTCTAAATGACAGCAAGCTGTGAACTGAACTAACTCATCAAGCAAAGTTTTTCCGCTATTGTAGGGTGAGGATGAGTTTCTACCAAAATATTGATCATGTTGTCAACTCAAGGCTTTGCAAAGTGTGTGGGATAGATGAATGCTTAGGTGGTTTGTGTTTGTGGGATTAGAAAATTTGCATTCACTTATCATCTCCAATATTTGGAATTGACATGTAGGTGATCTTTATGCTGTTTTGCCTCTATGGAAGGTGATTTGGAGAAGATAATGTGCAGGTTATCCAGTGTGGCGTGGTCAGGTATTGAACGGAGAGGAGTTGTGGAACTTGATAGAGGGCTTGGAGGCAAATGATCTTCTCCACTATACACATCTCTTAACAGGTGGCCATGATGTTATCACGTTCTTTTAGACTGGATCATTTTGCTGCCCCTTGTAGTTTTCTTTTAAAAGCTTACATTTCACAAGATTGGAAGTCAGGTTATTACTTTTGCTTGTTGTTACACAGATGCCATTATTTTCTTGATCTGATTGTGATGAGTTCTTGCAATTTTGTTTGCTGGCATAAGATCACATTTTTAAAAAGGCTCAAATGACAGGGTATATTGGCTCTTTATCGTTCTTGGAATGTGTTCTCCGTGTGGTGGAGAAGCTAAGGTCTATCAATCCCAACTTGATCTATGGTATACTCTTGCTTCTTTTTGTTGAAATTTAACCTTTTTTTGGGGGGGGGGGTGCTTAAATAGGGTGCAAGTATCAGTCTCTATGTTTTTTATCTCAGCACTTGGAATTCTCGGTATTCTATTTTTGTTGATCCTAAAGTTTCTTTGCAGTCTGTTTCCCTATCCCCTTTTGCTTGTGTTTCACTTTTGTGTTTCTTGGTGTCCTTACGAAATTAAGCCTAGCTGTTCTTTGGTCATTGACTTAAAATCTTAAATTTGATATTTAAGAATGTCAAAAGTCAGGTACACCACCTTGTGCATGTCTCATAGAGTTCATAGCCTCAAATCTTGATGGTGTTGTGTAGTTGCAATCTCATGTCCCGTCTTAATCTGCAATTGATGGGATGATGAATGGCCTTGGTTCATGGCTATTCATGCTGGGTGAGTGAAGTGGATTTGTAGGTACACTGATGCCTTTATGAAGCCATCCTGGCCATCCTGACTGACGTAAAGCAAATGTTCTCTGTAAAAGGCCATTTCAGTGGCACGTCACTGTGGTAGGGATACTCGTATCTGTTGATTGTATACTTGCCATAAGTCATCTCTGATCACAAGATGATCTTGTGTTGTGTTAGGTATAAGAAGGAGGTGTCCAAGGATTGGGGAGATGATCAATGGACATTTATAAGAGTCAAACCTTCTGGTGGCCTGTTGGCTATGAGCTGCATGGACAATGAGAGAGCCTTCTATAATAATCTGTGTCTGCCCTGATTGGTCTGGCCACTGTCTAGCCCGTCTAGCCCGGTCAAGATAGATGATGATTTGAAAAGAGGCATCTCTCTTCAGGGGTCATGTTACGAACTTGGCAAGCATGATATCATGTGGAGTGCACCTCTTCCCCCAAATCTTGCTTGCGAGTATCAGGGCCTCTAATCCGACCCACTCTTTTTCCCTGAGATATATTGCTCAAGAGGCGCTTGCATATATGGCTGTTGGTCTAATAGACAACGAAAAAGGAGGGGTTTTATGTTCACTTGATGGAAGTGGGCCTGGAAATATAGTCGCTCTGATGTGGGTTTCCTGCAAATAGGACTGCATATAGGGCTGTTGGTCTAATAGACAATAAAAAAGGAGGAATTTTGTGTTCAATTGCTGGAAGTGGGCCCAGAAACATTGTCGTGCCAATGTGGGTTTGCATCGGATTTTGATGGAATACTAACAGGAATCCAAAGTCCCTTCTTGTTTGTGCCTCCTTTACCGCATTTTGGGGTATGTATCCACCTGTACCGTTTTTGAGTAATTTTGTTGCTGTTTCTTAAGATTTTGAAGCTTTAAGGGAATATTCATTTGACTAGAGACTGATCAGAGGCTTAGACTGATGGCTGTTTTTTACAGTTCATCCTGTTACAATTGAGAGAGAGAAGCTAATGCGGATGTAGAGGCAAGGTGTCACAAAGCAAGTTTCTATTGTTCACAAAGAGAATACAAGTCACGAAGATATCTCACACACTCATGTACAAGACCTTAAATAGGCAAACGTGTCCCACGCCAAGCACTCCACCTCCAAGTGTCTCATGTGCAATGAGGTGACTCCAATTAGTTGCCACCTAGCACTCGCATGTGTCATAAGCCTAGCACACTATTAAAACCTTAGACAACCTACTCAAAACGTATTTCCCACATAGACTTATCACATAGAATCACTAAGGACGCTATGATCATTCATTTCTGAACACTCACTCTTGATCAAGAATTCGTACCAGTCCTTGACCTAGGAACCACTAAGACTCACTAAGAACCAAATGCCTACGGGCTAAAGAGAATGTTTACAAAATAGATTACACAATTGTATATCAGCATGTTGCCACTCATGCCATGTCGATGAAGAAAGCCACCAAGATTTCACACACAACCGATGTGGATGCACCACAAAGTTGTGATGACAAAAGTAATTCAATCTCACACATGGAAATATGTAAGGTGACCATAAGAGCATCAAGAAACAAAGAAGGTTGCTTGAGATACATCCTTGTAAAGATTTTGATGCTTGTGATCTTTTTGCTGAAATACTTTCCCTTAGGAGCCATGAGTCTTTCCGACAATAATAATCAAGACGATGCTTGTTGCATGTAGAGGAAATCAGAGATGAAGCCGCACTCAATATCCAATGAGTTCAACCACTTAGGTTAGACTTTACACTTAGAACATAATCATCACCAAGAGAAAATGTCCTTTTCCTTTTCGATTTGTCTTCACATACAGATTTACAATTGATAATCTAGAATCTCAAGACATACCAGCTCCCTTCAAGTGAAAAGAGGACCAAACATTTGGGTAAATCATAAAGTCAATGTTGTGTTTGACCTCTTTTTTGGACTTTTACAAAGGGAAAGGTGCCAAAAAATCAAAGTAACACATCATACAGAGAGGCCTTCTCTCTCACTTTGGAAAAACCTTCAGAGAACCTTCATTGAGATTTCTTTATATTGCAGCTTCTTTCCACACAAAATTGTCTCACAGAAACAGGGATTGCAAGTAGGAAGAAAGAGTTTTGGACCCTTTTGAATCTTACAAACAAATGGATTTTGAAACAGAGATTTCTAGGTATCATTTCTAGCACATGGCTTGAAGAGGTTCCTTGTTTTGTTGCTTTGTTGCTTGCTTCTTTACTTCGATGCGCTCTCTTTGTTTCACTTTGTTTTCTGTTCTCTGGCTACTGCTCCTTGCTTTGTGCTCCTTGATAGTCTCAAATACCGCAGTAGAGAAATGCAATGACAAAAACGAAGTAACACGGAAAAGGCAGATATTCCATCATTGACTCAAATTTGGCCAGATTTTGCAGAAGCTATAAATTTTGATAGAAAACTCAGATTGAAGCGATGTGAGAGCAAAAATATAGCTCTTGACGTCCTCTATAGTTTATGTGAAGACTCCAAGTTGAGATTCTGCCTCAGCTCTGAATAACTGTCACAAAATCGGTACTTCTCCCAAGACATAAAGAGGAATGTTTATTGCATCGACAATGGTTAAACAAGTTGACTTTGGTTAACTAGAATAAGCTTTGTTTTACTTTTTCTTTGCATTAGTAAAAGAGAACTGTGGGTACGCCCACAAGGGACTAGGATTAGTCTAAGAACTAGGAATGCATGCATTTTGCTAACCTTTAACGGGTTAAAGTGTTGGTATTTGTGTAGGACTTGAAAGAGGCACAAAGGCTCACAAATGATGGATGGATCTAGTGCCAAAAAGCAGATCCCACAAGGTTAAAAAGAACTAGGAAGATGGCACCATTAAAGAAGGCCCCACATAGTTCTAAAAACTGTGGTCCCATGGTGGGCAAAAAGCAAGAAAGCCTATTTTGTATAAAAGCAACATTTAGAAATCACAAAAGCTAAAAGTAGCTTTTAGAAAGCAGGCTCGAGCTTTTTGCTAGGCCTAGTCTTTAAAAGAAAGGCTCTAGGCCTCCCACACTCATTCAAGAGTTGTGCTTAGCTTCATGCTCATCTCAGAGCCAGTTGTACATAGTATTTTCTATTGCAATAAAGACCTTCAAGAGGGTCCAGCCCTTATATTTGGGACCTAATGTTGCTCGTGGTGTTTCTTTCTTCTCTTTCCCCACGCTCTTTTGTGAAGCTCTATAGGATAAGTGATTGTATATTCAGCTTTGAGCTTTCAGTCTGCGTTTGATTATTTCTATCACGAAGGTTTCTTGTTTTTCTATCTATTTTGTTACGGGAAAGAACCGCGATTGGTTTCAGTGGCATTAGAGCATAAGATTTTCACTTTCCTTGGTGGAAACGGTCCAAGGCTAGCACGCAGTTGTGAATCAAGGTGAGGCGTAATTGTTATTGTATCAATTCGAGTGTTGGAGGGTGAGGCGCACCAATTGTGACCCGATTCTTGCTCGAGAAGGTGAGGCGCTCCTGTTGGTGAACTAATGCACATCCGAGAAGGTGGGGCAGTCTTGTTTGGAGGCTAGGAGCCGAGGCACATCTTTTAGGAGGCAGAAATTTGTCTTGGCCAGACATCTCTTCTCTCTCTATCGGCCTATCTGTTGGGCTGTTTTCTTCTCCTCTTGATCTATCAAGTGGGAAATGCGTTCATCCTGTTGTCATCCTTGGTGACATGCTTTCAATCTCTTGCTCAGAATTTTCACACGAAAAGCATCTACTTCTAAAAAGCACTTGCTTTTCACAAAAAGCAACCACTTTTTGTGCACATGCGGCCTTCTTTTCTCAAAAGCGGCGTTTAAAAAAAAGTAGTAAAAGCAGCAAAAAGCAGTAGTTGCTATTTTGTTTTTCTCATCATGGACACGGCCTCTCAGTCCTCACAAGTACAAGCGCCTAAGCAAGATTGCAAGATGAAGGAGAAAAGGTCCCAGAATGTGGATTCCTATTGAGAACTATTGGCTGAATTGGCAAAAGCAAGAGAGAACCACTTCTTAGTGAAAGCTTATCATTGGACAAAGTGCTTTCAAAGATGTCATGGGACATCTAAAGCTAAGTATTTCTTTCATGATTATGAAGTTTGATTTATCTTTATTTAAAGATCTAACCCTTGTATCTTATTACAAGGAAAGAAGTGTGCTGTTTCCTTGAGGCTTGATTGTTTTAGGAATGGAAAGCCAAGCACACAAGATTGCTTATATATGCATATGTGGTCCTAAAGTATTCCTTGATGGGACAAGCTAGTTATTCTGAGTTATATTTCAGTTTTGGAGGATTCCAAGTTATTTACATGAGTGATATAGTCTCTATTATGGAACCATTTTTATGTAACCTATGTGGGCAAGGCTATGGACTATTTGTTTAGTCTCATCAAACTTTTCTATACATAGTACCAAGACAAAAGAATCTCAAAGTTATTATATCTAGTTTACGGGTTTGAGCAGCTTATGTGAAAGAGGAGAAGTGTCAGAGACTACTTATATATCTTTTATGAATTGAAGAGCTAGATCCATGACATATTCAAGATCAGATCCTATTTGAGGGTAGTATGTTCAAAGTTGGCAAGTTGATACTCACGCGCCTGATTTTATGATCTTCAATTAGGGAATTGAGTTATGATAACTAATCATGATAATTAGTTATGTGCTTATGGAGCATGAGATGATCAAGTATCCGATCCTTTATGGTGAAATTCCATGTGGTCATTATTGATCAAGTATTTTAGTTTCAAGTTATATTATCTCAGTTCCAAAGGAGTTTCAGTTATGATATTCAGTCTTTTTGTTTTCTTGTTATAGAGCATGACATGCTTAAGTACCAGCCCTCAATATGGCAGCATTTTATGGTCATTATTGACCTAGCGTTTTCTTTAGGATTCTATTATTTAATAATTTCCATTGGGGTTTGTTTTATACAAGAACTCTTATGGTTTCTCATGGATTATTATGGCCAAAGTGACAGAGTTTTACAATCATCTGTCTGTTATATGTCCTTTTGGAAAGTTTGAGAACCCTCCAAGTTTATGTTTGACTAGCTTAGTTAAGTGTTTCGTAGCAAGAAGACCATTGAGAATTGGGAGCCCTTGTGTAGTGAATGGAATCCATTTCAGAATAGTTCTTTCTAAAGCCATTCCAAGAAGAGGTTCACACTTACTTAGTAACAGTATTGGTATATGTGCAAATCACTCCATGAGAGAAGACTCAGTGGGTCTCTCAAGAAAAGAAGTCAAAGAAAGGCTTTGAGGTATATACACTAAGTATCTCTTTCATGTTGATAAAATTTTCCTTATGTTAATTTGAAGACCTAACCCTTGTATGGTAATACAAGGAGAAAAGTGGGATGTTTTCTTGAATCTATTTCAGGAAGACACCCTCTCATGAATGAAAAGTCAAAGAGTATGATATACCCAAATATTGGCCATGCGATTTATGGCTTCTTTTTTATTTGGATTTAAAGATGGAGCTGTATCCAAAGAAGCCAAGGGGAATATAGAGCCCTTGGAAGAAGCAATCATTTTAGAACTATCTCTAGTCTGGCTTGTGAAAGTCAAAGAAGAAGTAGTCAACTCCAAGTGAAAGGGGCATGGATTTGTCAAGAAAGAAGGATATATAAGTACCGGATGGGAAACTTCTCTGAGTGTATCTACAGACATTATGTTGCTTCTTAGAAACATAGATGTCAAGAGCTTTGTCATTCCAAGGAATTTGGACCAAGAATATTGATATGATCGAGAATGGCAGCTGATCAAAAGGACTCAGGTGGGTTGATCATAGCAAGAGGATTATTGCATAGCAGTGGCATGGAAAATGCCTAGATGGAATTATCAATCTTAGAACCAGAAAGAAGGGCCTATGGCTGCCCAATGCTCTTAAAGAGCAGGAAACGCCAAGAAAAAGAATGGCCTATGGCTGCCCAATGCTTTTAAAGAGTGGTAGATGCCAAAGAAAAACAAGAATCTCCGTGCGGAAAGCAAGTGTTTTAGATGTAGAAAGAGGGGCATGTGGCTACCTAGTTCTTGGAAGGCTAGTCGGCCAAAAGGAGGAGAGAATGCCACAAGACTGATCTAAGTCAACAAACGGAAGTTACTAGATTCCAAGATCCACTTTAGATGGACAAGATGGAGGAGATCCTTAAGCAAACAAACGACGTACTGCACAGAGAAGAAAAGCACCCAGAGGCAAGTTTATTTGCAGGTATCTTGCCAAGTACCAAAACTATTAGGAAATTGATGTCAAGAGAGGAGGTATCCTCAAGTTTTACAGCTGTAAGAATCTTTTCAGTTGAGCACAACTAATTAGAAGCCGAGGGGATGTCACCCAATTGGTACTTCTGCCAAGATATAAAGAGGAATGTTTAGTGCATTGACTTTGGTTAACTAGAATAAGCTTTGTTTTACTTTTGCTTTGCTTTAGTAAAAGAGAACTGTGGGAATGCCCACAAGGGACTAGGATTTCTCCAAGAACTAGGAATGCATACATTTCGCTAACCTTAAACAGGTTAAAGTGTTGGTGTTTGTGTAGGACTTGAAAGAGTGCAAAACGGCTCACAAATGATGGAGCAAGTGCCAAACTTCAGGTCCCACAAGGCTAAAAAGCACTAGGAAGATGGTGCAATTAACGAAGGCCCACGGAGTTCTAGAAAAGGCCCTAAAAGAAGTGGCCCCATGGTGGGAAAAAAGCAAGAAAGCCTATTTTTGTATAAAAGCAACTTTTAGAAATCACAAAAGCTAAAGTAGCTTTTAGAAAACAGGCCCGAGCTTTTTGTTAGGCCTAGTCTATAAAAGAAAGGCTCTAGGCGTCCCACACTCATTCAAGAGTTCTCAGAGCCAGTTGTACAAAGTATTTTCTATTGCAATAAAGACCTTCCGGGGGGTCCAGCCCTTATTTTTTGGCTCTAGTGTTGCGCGTGGTGCTTCTGTCTTCTCTTTCCTCACGCTGTGTCGTGAAGCTCTGTGGGATAAGTGATTGTATATGCTTTGAGCTTTCAGTCTGCGTTTGATTATTTCTATCGCAAAGATTTCTTGTTTTTTAATCTATTTTGTTACGGGAAAGAACCGCGATTGGTTTCAATAATAGCATTGCAATTGGCAGGTCTCATAAGACTGCACTATAGTCTGCAAAAATGTGCTTGTGCACTCCAACCACCAACAATATAGAATAGACCCCTCTCTCTCACTCAGAAACTACACTCATAGCACAATTTTCCCGAAGCTCTCTCTCTCTCTCTCTCTCTCTCCATTGCTCAGTGCTTAGCCCTCCGTTGTTGATCTCCGTCAGCCCTCTGTTCCTGCGTTTGGTCTATTTGTTTGTCAGCCCCTCCGCTCCTTCATTCATTAGCCCTTTGTTAGCCCTTTGTTAGCCCGTTAGCCCTTATAATTCACCAGCCCATTAGTGGTTAGCTTGTTACAGCCCACAGCCCACTAGCCCGTTGATAGTGTAAGGCTCGTTAGCAGCAGCGCAAGTTTCATAAAAAACTCATCAGCAGTGTAAGGTTGTCCGTTAGCAGTGCAAGTCCAGCAGGAGCAGCCTCTCCTTCGTCACCTAACCCTGAGTTGGGCTGAAACCCCTAACCCAATTGGGGGGTTAGCTCAGCAAGGGGCTGCAAGAGACATGGCCAGTAAAGAATGGCCCAACCTCTCTTCCCCTCCTCTTTCTCAAAAACCCCATCAACTCTAACAGCTTCCAGTAGGGTGAAATATGCCACAGTTGCAGCTCGAACACCCTCTCCTTATGCACATATATATGAGAGAGGAGGTCTCTTAGGCTGCTCTACTATTGGATATCATGAATATATTGTGTTCTTACAAGATCAGGTGAGAGAGCTGAGGACACAACTGGCAGATGCTGTAGCTAGAATCCAGGTCCTTGAAGGACCTAGTAAGCAGGAGGTAATTAATGAGGCTATAAAGACTTGCAAAGATTCCCCACCTACCCCCCAGTTAGTCTCCACAGTCAAGGATTTGGTTCAAACTGAAATGCAGACAACGAAGCAAGAGGTAATTGTAGAGTTTGAATGGGGGACTGCGAGATGGATGGTACAATGAGGAGGATTCATTCAGTGATACTTTAGCACATCTTAAAGCAACAATGCCTAACAGTGATGACCAGACAGCAGATGAGGATGACAAGCCTGATAACTCTGAGGATGATGGTGAAGCTTCAGCAGTCCGTATTAGTCATCGTAAAGGCCATGCTGTTATCACATTTAACGCGCGAGATTTAAGACTCAAGATCCTATGACAATCCTACAAGCTGAAAGGAACTAAGCTACAGATAGCTGAGGAACTTACAAGAGCTCAATTGAAGGATAAAACAATGGAGTTAGCCAAAGTTAAGGCTGCCAGGAAGGATGGAAAGTGGGCAGTGTATCGCGGAGGAATAGCACTCATTAAGGAATTCAAATCAAAATTAAAAGACTCTCAGTCTTATATATATAGGTTAGGATAGAATTTAGGTACTCTAAATAATTGGACTTGCTTTATGCGCTCCGAGTTGCCATGTGCCCTCCCTAAGCTGTTGTATTGGATTGTTTTTTATTGTCCCATAGACCTTTGGTCTTCTATGGACGTTAATAGACTCTCTCTCTCTCTCTCTCTCTCTCTCTCTCTCAGATATTGCTATATACCGATGACATAGTCCTTATCTCATCCTCAGTGGGGGGGCTGCAGAGACATTTGGAGGCCTTAGAGGTGTTCTGTAGAGAGAGAGACCTGACATTCAATCTTGGGAAGACCAAGGTTATGGTCTTCAACACCTCACATGCAGTGCTTCGTCGACTCAGCTTCACTTATCGAGACGAACCAGTGGGGATAGTGCAGTCTTACACCTATCTAGAAGCAGTCTTCATTGGACCCTTCTTCACTATGACACATGCAGCCCATGCACGACTCACATGGGGGCGAGGTGCTCTAGCCCGATTGGAGAGACAGTGCTTCTAGGCGCACTTTCAGGATCCACCGACGAAGTGCTGGCTCTTCAACACGCTAGTGCGACTGACTGCCATCTATGCAACACTGTGACCTACCGATAGCAGAGTGTTGGAGTTTCGTGCGGCTTCAAGTGACTATGGGATCTAGGATGATTTGGAGCAAGCCCTCAATCCAGCATGAGATAGTATAGGCAGAGTTCGCCATGACATCATTACAGATTGATGCCATTTTCTAGATAGTGACATTCATTCACGGAGTCTGGGACTTACCCGAGTGGAGACTACCGAATCTGGCTCTGGAGTCATCCAGACGACTAGCAGAGAGTGGGGCAGACACATGGTATGCACATATATCCGCATGGTTTGCCAGACATGGGATTTAAATAAACAGGCTCCCTCCCTTTTAGCACAGTATGGATGCACCCCTTGAGTCGATCCCCCGAGATGAGATTAACCATATCATATGGTTAGACCTCCTCCAACTCTAGACATCTGGGGCTTTGGAGGGAGATTAGGAGCTCCCCACCAAGACCAGTTCTACCGTGACCATTTCCTGAGAGTCTCGGAGGAGGGTTCCATCATCAGACCCCAAATATTTAGAGGATAGAGGAGTATCACACGCACTGAGGATCACCATTGGGCAGATGCGGGCTTCATCCCATCAGCTGAGGATTGAGACAAGAAGAGCAGCACGTATACCTAGAGAGCAGCGGATCTGCATGCTATGCACTCTAGGAGAGATTGACACAGAGGAGCACTTTCTATGCATCTGCCCAGACTACTACGTGATCCGGGGGCGATACCACTGTGTGTATTAGGATAGGAGTGGGTTCGGCCGAGTGTCGCTACTGATCCACTTCCATGACCAGGTCTGCATTGGACTTTATTTGCTTGAGATGCGCCGACACAAGGTGACCTTGCTATGATAGATCAGGGAGCAGCAGGAGGGAGCCAGACCATAAGATACAGAGGCTAACCAGACACAGCAGCATGCCACATATTTCTTTGAATCAGCTCCAAGACATAGTGGGGTGGAGGAGGAGGAGCTAGGTGATGTGCGTGTAGCATGGATTGTCGAGAGAGGACTGCAGGGACGACCTGTGATGCGAAGAGTGACTAGAGCATACTCGATTGAGGTCCAACCTATCACAACTTTCCTCAGAGGAGACCGCCGGAGCGAGGGGTCACTCTGAACATTGCTCAGCGGGTTCAAAGATTGAGGAGGTCACATCCCCCTCCGCCACCATAGCGTGAGATGCCAGACAGACGCAGATTCGAGACATTTTTGCCGCTCACATACGAGAAACCACAATGCGAGGTTTCGAATTTTAAGTTCTAGTCCCAGTTCCCTACTTTCAGACAGTACATGATATGACATGACATGATATGATATGATATGATACATCATGTTTTGTTTTTTATTTTGCTTGAGCTATCAAGCTCTTTATTTCAGCATAGTACTCAGCAAGGGCTTTAGCACACCCTTTCGTTTTTGGTGTATTCTACACTCTGTCCCATAGGCCGGTGAGGCATTCCTCATACGTTAATATATCTTTCTTTATTTTCTCTCTCTCTCTCTCTCTCTCTCTCTCTCTCTCTCACGAAAGGTAGAAATGAGCAAGTCAAGCAAGAGAGGGAGGAAGGAAAGCGTAAATGATGATCCTCGAAAATGGCTCTTATACCATGTTACAATTGAGAGAGAGAAGCTAATTTAGATGTGTTTAAGCATTTTCGACACTTTGTGGCAAAGGTTGAGAATGAAACAGGACTCACGGTTTAGATACTACCCACAGATAGAAGAGGGAAGTATATGTCTCATGAATTCGAGGCTTATTTGAAAGAGAAAGGCATCACACATGAGGTTACAGTGAGGCTCACCCCTCAACAAAATGGCAAAGCTGAGCGGAAGAATAGTACTCTTATGGAGATGGATAGATGCATGCTCACAAGCAAAAAGTTGCCTAATGGGTTTTGGCTTGAAGATCTTATGTGTGCCAACTATGTTTTGAATCGAGCTTCCACTAAGGCTTTGAAAACAAGGACTCCCTATGAAAGTTTGGCATGGGAGAAAGCCTTCAGTGGAACATTTTTAGTGTCTTTGGATGTGTTGCATATGCCCATGTGCCTGTTCAGTTTTGACATAAGATGTTAGATGAGGCACTTAAATGCATATTTGTTGGGTATAGTGCAGAGAGCAAAGGTTACCGTCTCTACAATCCTGCTTTACCCAAGATTTTTTTCAGCAAAGATGTAATTTTTTCAGAAATTTCAGCACATACACAAGCTGAATTTATGTGCCATCTTAGTACATTATCCCAAAGTGATAGAGTTAATTATCCAAGTACTCCTATTCTTCTATCTTGCATCTCTCTAACCTTCTATTGAAGGTTGATAGGTTGGTTCTGATATCACTGTACTTCTTTACATTTGGGTGGGCAATTAAGCTAATGGAAATAATGAAGTGGATGCTTGGTTTGATCAAAGGAAGCAATTCCACTTATTGTGAAACAACTAGTATGCTCTTATGCTTCCTAATGGATTTTTCAACTACTTCTCTTTTGAATGTGATGTTTTTGAGGGATTAATACCGGGTTCCTCATCAGACATCCCTGCTGAAAATCAGCATTTACAGCAAGGTCCTCCTGTTCCACATGCCCGGATTGAGCCACAGGCTGATTTAGTTCCTCCACAGGCAGTGGAATATGCTCTCAGGCAAGAGATTACAGAAATACACTCAGCCAAAAATGTTCCCAATTGGCTGCTCCAAACTCTCAAGGAGAGTAGGCTTATGCTTCTTTGCCTGGTAGAACTCGTAGTGTAGCAAGGCACGAAGGGAGGGCTCTTTTTCTTGAATCATCTTATGCATGTGCCAAATCTCTGCCATGACCTGCTGAATCTCCTCGTCCTGCAAGAGGTCCTCTGGAATGCGGACCGTATTCCTTTTTGGGCCGGTAGATGCTTTATGCATTAGGCTTCTTGCAAAAGCCTTATCAACTAATTTTTTTCAATATAAGTTGAGCAATATAAGAAAGGTTTTTTAATGGAATGAGACGTTTCTTAAAAAGGAAAAGCCCTAACACTTTTTTGGTGAACCGCTGTCAGGTGTCCGAGTTTGTACAATACAATTATTGTGCTAGTTATCATACATGGCACAACGATGACCATAAAAAAGAACCCTGAAGCCATGTGTGGAGATGGCTGAAATAGAAAATTCAGATTCTTCTTGATACCTAGAACATACAAAACTTCCACAAATGTCACTGCATCACCTGACAATGAGGTGACTTGCATTTGACCAATCTCTTTTGCGGGATAAGTTGCATTGTTTGCACAAGTGACAATGCCCCGGTGTGGAGCATCACTCAAGGATTGAAATAGAGATTTGTAAGAGATATTGTGCTTAGAAGCACCGTTGTCAAAATACCAGGCTGGCTTAAAATCTGAAATTGACAAAGCTGAAGCATGCATCTCAAGATTTTAGTGCGAGGCTGGCTTAAAATCTGAAATTGACATAGCTGAAGCATGCATCTCAGGATTTTAGTGCGAGGTCACAAAAAATGCCCACGCATCCTCGGCCAGGTTTGTTGCCTCATGAGAATGATCATGCAAGACCTTGTTTTTACTTTTCCAAAGCAATGCGCTTTCGACATTTAGAGATGTCATGGTCGGGCTTCTTGCAATAATTAGTTGTTCCCATCAGTAGGAGAAGATGATGATAAGGTGCCAGATGAGGGTCTGGCCTTGCTGTAAATTTCCCCCCCTTTGCCTTTGCCCCTGTAATCGCTGGCAAAGGATTGATCTTGAAGAGTAGAAGCAGTCCTGATTGTACATTCCGTACAATTCTGTACTTTTATACGGAGTGTGTCATCAGCTGTCTCCTCAAGCCTCCGTGTGCATTCAAGGTCTTCTTGTAGGAGCATTTTGCAGGCATTTGGGAGTCATTCAAATTCGAGGCAGTTTTTTGCTTTGCATGCCATTTTGCGGGCAGATTTGGACACATTTTGTGTATTGGGAATTTGGTCAAATTTGGGGCTTTTGCATTTGTTGCAGAGATTGCAAAAATTTGGGGCTTCTGCAATCACACTGCAATTTTGCAGTGAAATTTGGGGCTTTTGCAGGCAAAGAGCAATTTGTGCAACATTTGGGGCTTTTAGACCATTTGCTCCTTTCTGGTTGCAATTTCAAGCCACAAATTGGGGCTTTTGTGTTGGGAGAGCAATTTTGTAGGTTTCAGTTCACACTCCCTTTCTGTAAGTGTTTTGAAGCACTTTTGGCAGGTTTTGGAAGAGATTGGATGCTCTGGCAGATTTTTGACAGAGACATTACAGAGATTGGAGTTGCATTTTTAGCCAGTGTTTGGCTGTTTTTTTTTTTGGGAATTGTGCACTCCATTCCCAGCAAGGGAATTCAGATTTGCATTTGCTGTATTTTCTTTCTCAGACATGGCCTAGCAAAATCAGAATGATTTCCAGTTCAGTGGTCTCTCACAAGAGGATAAGCTGGATGGTACCAACTACTCCCTCTGGAGTTTTATGGTACGCAATATTCTGATTTCCCGTAATTTGTGGGACTATGTAAATGGGGATGAGATCCGGCTAGAAAATGTGGCACCTAATACCCCTCCCCAGCAAGGAGGAGGCAGAGTTCGTGCACAGGGTCAGCTGCAGCACAAGTTATTGGTGCAGTTATACCTACCACTCCATAGCAAAAGAGATGGGATTCACGTGATGCCTTAGCTTTGTCGTGTATTTCTCTTTCAGTGAAAAGATTCATCATTCTGCATATCCAGTCGTGTAAGACCTCAAAGGCAGCATGGGATATTTTGGAGAGCATGTATGCAGCTCGGAATGATGCCAGGGTGTCTTTTTTGAAAAGAGATTTGTCTCATACACATATGGAAGAGGGTGACTCCATGCCAGTGCACCTCACAAAGCTACAGGATTTACGAGAGCGATTGCTGAATATTGATGAGATCATTCCTGATTCAGAGATGATTACCACTACTCTGAATTCTCTTCCTGAGTCTTATCTCAGCTTTCATACCTCGCTGAATTTGTCGTTGAGGGGGGGTGCAAATCCTCTCAATTTTCACGAGTTGATAGGACCTCTGTTGCAGGAATAGCAGACCAGGAAGAACATGGCTTCACGAGCAGGTGAACATGCCATGCTTTCAAAATTTAAGCCTAAAGTAAAGGGACAAGCAAAGACATCAGCAAATCAGCCTTCCAGTGGTTTAGGACAGCCTTCTCAAAAGGCAAAGGGTGATGCAGGTAAGCCCAAGAAGAAGGGAATATGTCATTACTGCAAAAAGCCAGGTCACTACATTGGAGAATGCAAGAAAAGGCTTGCAAAAGAAAAGAAAAACAGCTCCGGTATGGCTGTTTCAGATTCAGCTCCTCATGCATCTGACAATGAGCAAGCTACAACCAACTTTGTGGAGCACGACTATGCCTTCTTGTCTTGCATTTCAGACTCTCAGTTGGCTGCTCTGAATACTACAACCACTTGTAATGATGACTCTTATGCTTTTCTGACATGCAGTTATGATTCTTCCAAGGATGCATCAGCTTTCAGTGTCAATGAGACACAAAATACATGGTATTTTGATAGCGGTGCCTCGAAGCATATCACTTCCAAGAAGTGTCTTTTCAGATCTCTGCATCCACCTCCCATTGGTAAAAAGGTCACATGTGCCAACAACTCCTCCTATTCAGTTCGTGGTATAGGAGAAGTTGAACTTACAGCCATTGATGGCTCAACATTCAAAATTTCTGATGTCTTGTATGTGCCTGGTATCACAAAAAATCTACTTTCAGTGTCCACTCTTAACAGAGCTGGATTTTAGGTCATTTTTGAAGATGACAAGTGTGCAGTCCATGACAGAGAGAATGACTATGCCTTGAGATTGTCTGGCACTTTGTTACGTGGTCTTTTTCAGCTTGACATGTATGAGAAAAGACCAGCACATGCTCTTGCAGTTTCCACTCCTACTGCTGCTATGCAGAATGAGGAGTTATGGCATGCCAGATATGGACACATGCATTATGGCAGCTTGATGACACTTCAAAAACATGCTATGGTTGATGCATTGCCTACTCTTGAAATACCTCCTTCACATGTGCATTCTTGGTAAAATGCACAGATTTCCCTTCAAGAAGGATGGATCAGTAAAAGCTGTTTGAAAATTACAGCTTACTCATAGTGATGTCTGTGGTCCCATGAGGACTCCATCATTGGGTGGTCATCTTTACTTTGTCACTTTTATAGATGACTACTTCAACTACACTTGGGTTTATGGGCTGAAACGCAAATCAAAAGTGTTTATGGTTTTCAAACACTTTGCAGCCATGGTTGAAAATGAATCAAGACTCAAGATACAGACATTACGCACAGATAGAGGAGGGGAGTATTTGTCTGCAGATTTTGATGCTTTTTTGAAAGACAAGGGACATGAGCTTACAGTGAGGCTAACACCTCAGCAAAATGGCAAAGCTGAGAGGAAAAATCGTACTCTTATGGAGATGGATAGATGCATGCTAAAAAGCAAAAAATTGCCTCATAAATTTTGGCTTGAAGGTCTCATGTGTGCCAATTATGTTTTGAATCGGGCTCCCACAAAAGCTTTGAAGACCAAGACTCCCATGAAGTTTGGCAAGGGAGAAAGCCTTCTGTGGATCATTTTCGTATTTTTGGATGCCTTGCATCTGCTCATGTGCCCGTTGAGTTTCGGCATAAGTTGTCTGATAAGGCAATCAAATGCATTTTTGTTGGGTACAGTGCAGAGAGCAAGGGCTACCGTCTCTACAATCCTGTCACACGCAAGATTATTGTTAGTAGAGATGTTATATTTTTAGAAAATTCAGCTCACACTTAAGCTGAATTTGATTTGCCTACTTCTTCCGTTGATGTCTTTGAGGGATTACTACCCATTGCCTTGGGTTCCCCTGCTGATATATCTGATGCAAATCAAAATTTTCAGATACCTCCACATGCTCCGATTCAGCCACAGGATGTCTTACCACCTCCACAAGCAGTGGAAGAGGTTGTTCAGCAAGAAATTGTAGATATACATGCAGCAAAAACAGTCCCAAATTGGCTGTTACAAACTCTCAGGGAGAGTAAAATTGATGCTCCATTACGTGGCAGAACTCGGGTGCAATAAGGCATGGGGGGGAGCACTTTCAGTTGAATCAGCTTATGCAGGTACTCTTCTTAATGAGGAGGAGCCTGAGACATTTGAAGAGGCACATGATAATGTGCATTGGATGAATGCCATGCACAATGAATTGCAATCCATTCAGAAAAATCAGACATGGGAAGTTGTCAATTTGCCACCAGGTAAACATGCCATAGGTACACGGTGGGTTTTCAAAGTTAAAAGAAAGCCGGATGGGACCATTGATCAGTACAAGGCAAGGCTGGTTGCAAGAGGATATGCTCAGAAAAAAGGCATAGACTATGAGGAGACTTTTGCTCCTACGTCCCGAATGACAACCATCCGCATCCGATCAGTTATGGCCATGGCTGCAAATTTTGAATGGAATGTTCATCAGTTGGAAATTAAAACAGCTTTCCTTAATGGAGACTTGTTGGAAGAGGTTTATGTCAAACAACCTCCAAGCTTTGAAATTTCAGGAAATGCACTTCAGGTATGCAAGCTGAATAAAGCTTTGTATGGGCTGAAACAAGCCCCACGTGCATGGTATGCCAGAATTCATGCCTTTCTGACCAGCAAGGGGCTGCACAATAGTCCAACTGAGAGCACCCTCTACATCAAGAAGGATAGGGGGGATATTTTAGTCATCATTCTTTATGTAGATGACTTACTGCTCACAGGGTCAAATGAAGATAATATTGCAGATTTTAAAGCTGAATTGCAGACCACTTTTGACATGTCAGATTTGGGGCTGCTACACTTTTATTTGGGGATCCAGTTCACTCAAGAGAAAAGTTTTGAAGCTGCTTCCTGATCTACGCTAACCTGAAGACTTACGGTTGTCCAAGCACTACTGCTGAAAATTTGTGCCACATCTTTTGAAGACCACACCGTGCATCAGCAATGACACTATGTTTTTTTGGGCTAACGATCTAAGTCTCTCTATTGGATGACACATGGCAGCTACATGTTTAGAATTCTTTCGCAAAGTTTCAATTGTGCTAGTCAACCAGTTGGACCGACTTTGTTACTGCAACCCTATTTTTTCCTGATTTCCCCCCCTTTCTTTCTGTGCAGCTTCATGCAATTGGACAGGCTGAGATATTATCATTGTATTCAGTGCATTTCTTTTCTTTGTACTCATCATGGATGCAGTAAATCAAATTCAGCTCACACCTAAGCTGAATTTGATTTGCCTACTTCTTCCGTTGATGTCTTTGAGGGATTACTACCCATTGCCTTGGGTTCCCCTGCTGATATATCTGATGCAAATCAAAATTTTCAGATACCTCCACATGCTCCGATTCAGCCACAGGATGTCTTACCACCTCCACAAGCAGTGGAAGAGGTTGTTCAGCAAGAAATTGTAGATATACATGCAGCAAAAACAGTCCCAAATTGGCTGTTACAAACTCTCAGGGAGAGTAAAATTGATGCTCCATTACGTGGCAGAACTCGGGTGCAATAAGGCATGGGGGGGAGCACTTTCAGTTGAATCAGCTTATGCAGGTACTCTTCTTAATGAGGAGGAGCCTGAGACATTTGAAGAGGCACATGATAATGTGCATTGGATGAATGCCATGCACAATGAATTGCAATCCATTCAGAAAAATCAGACATGGGAAGTTGTCAATTTGCCACCAGGTAAACATGCCATAGGTACACGGTGGGTTTTCAAAGTTAAAAGAAAGCCGGATGGGACCATTGATCAGTACAAGGCAAGGCTGGTTGCAAGAGGATATGCTCAGAAAAAAGGCATAGACTATGAGGAGACTTTTGCTCCTACATCCCGAATGACAACCATCCGCATCCGATCAGTTATGGCCATGGCTGCAAATTTTGAATGGAATGTTCATCAGTTGGAAATTAAAACAGCTTTCCTTAATGGAGACTTGTTGGAAGAGGTTTATGTCAAACAACCTCCAAGCTTTGAAATTTCAGGAAATGCACTTCAGGTATGCAAGCTGAATAAAGCTTTGTATGGGTTGAAACAAGCCCCATGTGCATGGTATGCCAGAATTCATGCCTTTCTGACCAGCAAGGGGCTGCACAATAGTCCAACTGAGAGCACCCTCTACATCAAGAAGGATAGGGGGGATATTTTAGTCATCATTCTTTATGTAGATGACTTACTGCTCACAGGGTCAAATGAAGATAATATTGCAGATTTTAAAGCTGAATTGCAGACCACTTTTGACATGTCAGATTTGGGGCTGCTACACTTTTATTTGGGGATCCAGTTCACTCAAGAGAAAAGTTTTGAAGCTGCTTCCTGATCTACGCTAACCTGAAGACTTACGGTTGTCCAAGCACTACTGCTGAAAATTTGTGCCACATCTTTTGAAGACCACACCGTGCATCAGCAATGACACTATGTTTTTTTGGGCTAACGATCTAAGTCTCTCTATTGGATGACACATGGCAGCTACATGTTTAGAATTCTTTCGCAAAGTTTCAATTGTGCTAGTCAACCAGTTGGACCGACTTTGTTACTGCAACCCTATTTTTTCCTGATTTCCCCCCCTTTCTTTCTGTGCAGCTTCATGCAATTGGACAGGCTGAGATATTATCATTGTATTCAGTGCATTTCTTTTCTTTGTACTCATCATGGATGCAGTAAAACTTGCTCCATTAATTGAGAAATTTTCGGGAACCAACTTTCGCACTTGGCGAACAAAAATCAGGCTTCTTCTCATGCAAGACGGAATCTGGAATGTTACAAATGGCAAGGAAGAAAGCCGAAGTTGGACGACAAAAAGATCCTTCACTAAGAGAACCAGAATGATAAAGCTTTGGCTATTATTGGTCTAGGGCTTACTGACAACCTTATCCACCATGTGGAACTTGACAATACAGGAAGGGAAGTTTGGACTAAGCTTGAAAATATTTTTGGAAATACGATCATTAATTCCAAAGTTTTTCTCAAACAAATTTTTTTAAATTTGAAGATGAAGGAGAGGCTCTGAGTGAACATCTGAGCAATCTAGGATCTATTCTTCAACTGCTGAGTGCCTTAAAAGCCATAGTTGGAGATGACGACCAGGTGGTAGTTTTACTCTCTAGTATTGAGGGTATCTCAAAATACAGTGAGACATTGGTAGTACTTCGAGTGAGCGTATCTCAAAATACAGTGAGGTATTGGTAGTATTTCGAGTTGACCGTGATATGGAATACACGATATGGTGGCTATCCTTATTGATGAGGATCGTTGTATTACAGAGAAAGCTGGAGCTTCACAAGAACTTTAGAAGGCATTCTTCTCAAAGAACAAATCAAGAAAGAAAGGCAAGCCATTGAAGTGTACCTACTGCAACAAGCTCGGCACATCGAGGATCAATGCTTCAAGAATAATCAAAGGAGCATGCAAACTTGGTTGCATAGGAGATTGAGGAAGATGAAGATGAAGCTAGATCCTCTATTGGACCTGTGGAGAATGCAACTGTTTCCGATCTATGTCTACATGAGGAGATAGATGATGATTGGGCTTTCTAGAGTCATGTGTGTGTGTCAGGTACTCTGCCTTGGGTACTCTAGAGTCATGTTTGTGTGTCAGGTACGCTGCCTTGGGTATCCCCCAGAAATGATGTGATAATTTGAGTGTGTTTTTATGTGCCTTATTTCATTAAAGGCTCCACCATTCCATGTATCCAATTAGGAGACAGGGGGGTTCTTTTGGATGTACTTTGTTTTGATGGTTTTCCCATATTAGGCCTGACCAAATGTAGTGCATTTCCGTAGACCCATGATATGGGTCATGCATCCATGCTTAGACATGAGCCTCTAATCATGTTGATTCTTAAGCCTTTTTGGTCAACCTCTGAATCATTCTCAGACTATAGCCTCTGAGATTGCATGGGATGTACACTCAGGATCTCACCATAATGTTTGTCTTTTGGAGCCACTCACCCTAGCTCCAAAGGGGGGTTTGTTGGAAATTGACCTGGCAATCTGTGGACTGCCCTGGACCTCCAACCATGCCAGCCTTTGGAGGCCTATAAAGACTCTCCTTACCTATGCCATTCTTTCCCATTCTCTGGGCCTGCAAGAGCCCCTTGTGCCACTCCAATAGGGCCTCAAGTAGACTGCATCCTTGCCCACCCTAAAAAGGACCCATATGTGGTCCAATGGATAGCCATCACCATCTCTGTCCCTTCCAGGACAGTTCTGCCCTAAGGAGTGGATCATGCAAGAAGGAACTCTGTGAGCTGCCCATGTGGAAGCTTGTGTGCTTCCCACATAGTAGCCTCTCTCTCCCTCTTCCTGCCCCAATTCCTCTTATCCATTCTCAGCCGCCCAGTGGACTTAGCTCCTCAAACAGCATACAGATGAATTTGACCAAGGTCGACCATATTGACCTTAGGTTTAGTTTGATTATTGAATCAATTTGACCTATTTGCTAAGACAACAGAAATACAAGTTTTTATTCAGACATTGAGGACATCATTATCCTCAAGCGAAATGACAATCTTATTCTTCTGTCTGCAAAAAAAAGTAAAAGTGTAATTGCATGGTTTGAAACATCTAATACCTTAAAAGTTCCTAGTACCATATGTTCCAGATGCTAGAGACACTAGCGCTTGCAAAAGAAAACATTGGCCAAGGTGCTAGAGCCTGGTTTCATGGTGCTAGAGCCTGGTTTCATGGCTTGGACTTCCTTGATTTAATAGATGTGGTGCTGGCTGCATGGCCTGCACATCATAGGTACTTGTGAATCCATTTTGTAGATGTCGAGAGCATACCAAAGTTTATATTCAAGGACACTGGTTCTTGAAGAGGGAAATAATGTTACATTCTGGTGATAACGTGACATGACCTCTATGCCTTCCACCCTGGTCCCTGAATGGAGGAATGTTCTAGTTATATCAGGTCCACATATGTCCCTAGAGCCAAGGGGTATTCTCATGATCCGTCCATATCAAAAGAAGTCAGTTTTGTACATTGGTGCAATGATGCATGGATGTCCCTTTCCTATCAATATTTGTTTGGGAGTCCTTCTTGAATTATGGAAACATTTAGTACTTTGGCTATGTGCATCTTTATGTGGATTTCAGATCTTCTCCCTCCTTCCTGCTGACAGCAGAAAGCCATTGCGTGTGGCAATTTAAACTATGCTGTCATACATACTGTCAGTTGCTTTCTGGGTTCTTATTAGGCAAGGGACGTGTCGTACTAGACTTTAACCTTTTGTTACGAGCGTCAGAGTGGTTCCAAGTATTTTCGAATCCTCAGATGATCCAACTCATGTTTTTATGTTGAAGCCATCGCCACAAATAGATATAGCCTTGCACTGGTAGTGCACAGAAGGAAACTCTTAGTAGTCTTGGCATTACGCTAAAGGAGATGCAAAAGCGGTCCTAATACACAATGGGTTTTTGTTTTATCCTGTGGATGCAACCATGTGTGCAGTGATGACATGGTTGAGTACTCAATCTTGCTCACAAATACTTAAAAAAAAGTTGGATTGTTGAGCAATATGTGAAACCAATCTGGAAAGTAAAGTTACAGAGATGTATGGGTTATTGTGCATGACTGCTCTATTACATATCTCTTTTTTTTTAAAATACCATTTGAGTCTACACTTTATCAAGTTCACATTAGATGTTGGATTGACGAGGCCTCTTTGTCCAGTGACCTTTTAAAAACTAGTTAAATTCCCAGATCTGTGCATATTTAGGCTCTGTAGATGGAAATTGCTGTTTATGACCTGTCTTCACAAAATGTTTAGTCTATCTATTATTACAATAAGGGATTTCACTACCTCAAGGATATCTGATATAGCTAAATATGCATCCCCACTGTATACGATCTTTGAGCTTTGTATAACGATGAGTGTGTTTATAACACTCAATCGATTGAGTAATCGTATAAATTTCTTGCTTGTATACACACCCATATATCGTCTGGGTGGATTTTCTGTAAGGGGGAATGAAAAAAGAACAAAAATAAAGTATACTCTTTAGGAAGCCCAGCTTTTGATATATGTGGAATGATTGAATGCAGGATTCAAAAACGATGTGGGGACTTTCAAAGTCCACTTTCTTTCTAGTCTCAGGTCATGTTCAATGTGTGTCCTGTTTCTTTCTTTGTTTTCTTTCTGTCATTTCCTCATTCTTTTCTTTCTTTCTTCAAAGGATGTAATAAAGGCCTTTCCTTTCTTTATCTTCTCTGTCCTCACATACTTTACTTTTTGTTGCAATTTACTTGTTTTATTTTGCTTGATATTTAGTGGCATCGGGTTTCTTAAATGATTGAAAATCAATGGCCATCTTATGCTTTGGTACTACACTAGGTACCTTTCTTTTTTCAGTTTTGCATCTTGTACTGTTTCTCATTATAAAGGCCTCTCACCTCCTCTCTCCCACTATCTTTGTTCTTCTCCCTTCTTACCATTGGTTTTCAAGAGTTTGTTAGGACTATCTGCTTATGAACTAGCATTTTAAAGGGCTATGCTTTCTATTGCTGCTTACTGGGCTGGGCATTGTTTGTGTGGAAAAGTTTCAGTATAATTCTAATGCTGTATGTAATTGTGCCAGGCAATGCCCATTTTGCTAATGAATTATTTCCTCTGGGCAGTCTGTGATCCAGTGATGGGAGATGAAGGCACACTTTACATTCCAGAAGATCTTGTTCCTGTCTACAGAGAAAAAGTACGTGTTGATGTAATCATGGAGATTCTTTACGTCCATGTTTTGTCCATTACCCTCTGTTTAACTGAGGACTGAATCAAATGCATTTCACTTAAAACTGTCCCATTTCTTGTTCTCATTATTGAGATGTTTGTATTTTTTCTGAGCATTTTGTTTGAATGGCAACAGTGTAATATTATGTAGTCTTTTATTTCTTTCTTTTAAGTGCTACTTGAACTTAGGCATGGATAAAGAATAATGAATAGAGGGAAAAAGGACAGTTTGTCTACCTTACCCTTTTAATATTTTTGAGTGGAAATAATTAATTTTTGAAGAAATGAGTGGCTAGATTCAGGATGGCCTCCTGGTAATGGGGTTTCAACCTGCAGGGTCCTCAATCATCAAGGCTAGTGATTGATAATGGTTGCTTGAACCTGAGGAGGAACTCAATATAGAGCAAGTAGGTGCCATACGTTAGGTACCATACACATGACATGAGTGCCAATACATGTACCTATGAGGAATTTTTTAAAAGTATGTCTGGTGCGTCGCCTTTGTAAATTGATATGATTTTTTCCGGATGAGGCAGAGGGAGAGAGATATAGAGAGGTATAGAGATGGAGAGTAGCAACATTATACTAGTGACTATAGTCCAGAGAATGCAATAATCAGTCATCCATCAACAATCAAGTAGAGTCTACCATAGTTGACTAGTGGCGTACAAGGAACTAAACAATATGCACAGAGATTCAGCTGAAGACTGAAAGCTGAAAGTAGAAACTAATTATGAAATCTAGATTGTAGAAGATACTAGAGTAATGCCTCACAAGCCTATATCCACGGGGCAGTGTGGATCATAGGAGCAACTACAGCTGGCAAGAGGGGATGTGTGAGAAAGAGAGCTGCAATTAGAAGAAAACAACAGCCACAGGGAGGGCTTCGTGGGCTGAAGGAAGGGGGCAGAAACCAGCCTTCTATTGGGCTGAGAAGGTAGGGCAAGAGTATTGTGATGGAGGTGGGAGCGAGCCTTGACTAGGAGTGGATGGGCAATCACACTTTTTACACCCAATGCGAATTCCAGTCAATACTGGCAATATCAAGTCTACGGCCTTTGTTTCTTCCTTGGGAGTGGTTCTGCCTTCCCATAGTTCAAAATCTGAGCGTAAGCATTTTCTTATGGCTCGGATGTTTTGTCTCTCTATAGTAGTCCCAGTATATCTGTATTAAAATTCTTGTTCACTTTGGTGTTCCCACCTTTGATTGGTGCTGCAAGGATTCTGGGCAATTGAGTGTTATTCCCTGGTATTTGCGAGGCCACTGGTTATTTGAATTTTTTGAAGAAAATATATTTTTCTCTGTGGAGGGTCATACAAATTGGGAATTTTGCCCCTACTTATATACGTTTTTTTAATTCTACATTTCCAAGAGAGGATTGTAACCTCAAATAAGCGCTCCTTGTTCTCTTCTTCAACATTAACAGCAAACCTTTAATGGCTTTCATGCACTCATCTAAATGTATTGTCATGTGTGTAAATAGCCACGCAGGTACAAAAGGCAGGTGCATACATGTTTGCCATGGGATGCATTTTGAAAATCTTAGCCAACTTTAAATGACTTTCTGCTATAAGTTTGCTCATATTATGTCTTTTTGTAGCTTGTTTATCTAGGAGATAGAGCTCCCCTGCCAATCTGCTCCCTTCATGATGCTGCTCTCTAGTCTTTTCCCCACACCACTAGATCCACCCGCCCATCATCAATTGGGTTTGTCCCCTACAATAGCTGATATGATGTTTAATGTAAGGACTCGACCCTCAATTACCAACCGTCACCTTTTGACTGAGACAGAAACCAAACAAATACATCATCATCTAGTCCGTCAGAAGAAGAGGAACTTCATCCACCAAAATGATGAGGAATTATCAAACATTCTGTTTAGTAGTAACTCCAAGGACCTCTGATAGAGGTTTCTCGAGCGGCTCCCCTCACAGCCCGACCATTTGGCGCACATATACACACATCCTATATGACGTCCCTCATTAGCTAACACCAGACCTTCCACGGCTGCTGTACCCTACCTCTTGTGCACTCTTTATGTTGAATGCTGTTTTGCATAAGGAAAGTGTTAAAGATGTATAATATGTGGACTTAGGTGCATCAAACCACATGAGCTATCATGGATAGTGGTTTGTTGATTTACAGCAGGCCAAGAGGCCTGGCTTTGTTGAGATAGGAGATGATACATGCCATACAATTGAGCATGTTCGCAAAATTCCTTTGAACATGCAAAATGGGCAAACATTATACTTGGCTGAGATATTACATGTGAGCTTGGTCTCTGTTGGTCAAATGGTAGAGAAAGGATTACAGGGCAAATTTAGTACAGAGGGGGTGTTCGATTGGACATGTTATGTCCAAGAGTTTTGCATTAGCACTCGACATTGAGGTCAATCGGTGTGCGGAGTGGGAGGGATTCAGAGCTATGAGGCAAGGTTCCGGATAGATCATACTACACTGGAGCACATTTTCACACTCAAAGCTATCATTGAGGTGGTCCATGCGCGGAAGCACCGAGTGGGAGCTAGGAAATGAGAAAATTCCTATGTGCTATGCTTGTACAAACGGTGGCTCTCTATGGATGCTCTACATGGGCACCCCGACTCTCAAGGGCATACAGAGACAATCAACAACTGATTTCTCATCAGGGAGTTAGGGACCAAAGTACAAACTGCTTATCCTATCCTGCTAGTAGAGACAGAGATGATACCTCTTAATGGGGAAGCAATGTTGCCCAGTACATGGCCTACCTCAACAGGCTTGTGAAAATGATTCCATGCAAGGAAATGGAGGCCACAAAACCATGGGATGGCCAAGAAAAAGCATCGAATGGATGCAACTATGGGAAATACAGGCTACAGATATCCGCGAGGATGTGGGAGATATAAGAAATCTGGTGAATGCTACAGAAATTATGGCAAGGCCCGAGAACGAAAATGGGAGGTACGAATGGGACATCATTCCAATGGATAATATGAAATGCAAGAGTACCTCGGGGAGGACATATCACTACTTAAACGGCATCTAGTCTATAGAGCAAGGACCAAATCTTATGATTTAAGGTGGAAAGGGGTGCATGGACAAGACCCAAAAGTCTAAGGGATGCAAGGAATTGCTAAATCTTACCCCAAAGGAGAGGTAGGAAATGAAGAACACATGCTCCTCCATTGCCAATCATACACACATATCAGGGAAAAATACAGCAGAAAGGCTACTAGTCTCAAAACCCTCTTGGAATAGCCAGCTAGGTAACTGGATGTCTAACGAAAGGAAGTTTTAGGGTACTGTAGCAAGTCCTTGACCTAACACATCAGTTAGCTATACCATACACGAAGCATAGCAAGTTTTGTATGAACTTTTTTCCAGAAATTTTGGATGTAAGAGCCATTATCTATGTGATAACGGTGTCTAGCCCCATAGATCCTGATGGGTCTAAAGCATACTTCAATACAATCATTTGATCTCTTCTCTCTCTCTCTCTCTCTCTCTCTCTCTTCCCCTTTTGGCCGAGATATATGGGTCAATACTAGAGAGGGAGATCAAAAGTCACATAGAGGCACATGGGTAACGTGCTCTAGGGCAGGCAAGTTTCTGATGACAACACTCCACCCTTGACCACATCTTCACCTGGAGGGCCATCATCGAGTAGGCAAAATTGAGGCGCCAAAAAGTCTAAGCTTGCTTTGTAGATTTTTGGAAGGCCTTTGACACTGTGCCACGCGCTTGTATGATCATGAGGACTTCGGGAGATGGAGATCCAAAGGTCTTGATTTGGGGGGTCATGAGTCTATACGAGTCTGTCAAAGGGAAAGTTCGGGTCCGGGAGGTATCTTAGACGGGGTTAAGAGCAACATCAGAGTGAAGCAGGGATGCCTCTTTTACCGACCCTCTTTGGGCTCTGCATTAACGAGATCACATCCTTCATTGAGCACCTAGGAGGTGAGGGATCACTGCTAGCCGACTTGATGATATAGATATTGCTATCATCTTTCACCAGAGGGGCTGCAGAAGCATTTGGAGGCACTAGAGGTGTTCTGTAGGGAGAGAGACTTGACTGTCAACCTTGGGAAGACCAAGGTTATGATCTTCAACACCTCATGAGCTGTGCTATACCGATATAGCTTCAGTTACCGGGGTGAGCCAGTAGAGATAGTACAGTCCTACACATATTTGGGGGTAGTCTTCATAGTATGAAGCATGCAGCCGGTACACGACTCACACAAGGACAGAAAGCCTTGGCATGACAAGAGAGGTAGTGCTTTCAGGCTCACTTTCAAGACCTGCCGATGAAGAGCTGGCTTTTTGACACCCTAGTGAGATCGATGGCCATGTATGCAGCACCTTTTTGGGGGAGCGGCCTCTCGGCAATAGAGTGGAAGAGATTTCAGTGGCTACAAGTAGTTATGGGTTCTAGGATGATTCAGAGTAAGCCCTCAGTCCTACAACAGATAGTACAGGTGGAGTTCGCCATGACACTCTCCAGGTGCCATCTTTTAGAATGCGACTTACCTCCATAGAGTTTGGGCCCTACCTCCCCGGAGGCTTTTGAGATTGTTGGCACTTGAGTCTTCCATACGACTAGCAGAGAGTGGGGCTGATACATGGTATGCATGCGTCTCCGTATGGTTTGCTAGCTACGGTATCCAGCTAGACTCTGGCTGCCCCCTTTCCAGTACAGCATGGACGCACTACGCGAGTCGCTCCCTCGCGATGAGATTCACTGCATCAAACGGTTTGATCTCCTCTAGCTCTATATATCTCAGACTTGGGGAGGGGAGTAGGAGTTTCCCACCAAGGTCGAGCTCTATTGTGACCATTTCTTGAGAGTGTCAAAGGAGGGACTCATCATCATACCCTAGTACCTGGAGGATAGAGGAGTATCACACGCATTGATGATTGCTATTGGTCAGATGCGAGTCTAATCACATCAGCTAGGGATTGAGGCAGGGAGAGCTATAGGCAAATCTAGAGAGTAGCGGATCTGCAGATTATGCACACTGGAGGCAGTGGAGACAAAGGAGCATTTCCTCTATGTCTGCCCAGCCTAGTATGAGATCCGAGGACGCTATCACTGTTGCTTTCTAGAGGGACATGGCTTTGGCCCACTCTCTCGATTGATCCACTTCCATGATCAGGCCTGTATAGGACTCTATATGATCGAGCCGAGACGACACAAAGGCACGCTATTACGACAGATCAAACAATAGCATGCACTGACAGCACCATAGGGCGCTGAGGTAGACCAGTCACAACGACATGTCATAGACTTCTATGCATTTGAGTCGGCTCCAAGACAGAGGAGCGAAGGATGAGGAGGTAGTAGATATGCAAGTAGCATGGATCAGTAGCGAGGGGCGACATAGTTTGATCGATCAAGGGATGCAGAGTCCACGTAGGACACGAAGAGCGACCTAGGCACATACAATCGTGGTTCGACCCATCTCCGCCCTCCTTGGAGGGGATCGTCTTAGATGAGGTGGCACCCTTGATATTGCTCTCTAGATACAAAGCTCGAGGAGACCACGCCCTCGCCACAGCATGTGACAGCACGGCAGACGCAAGTTCGGGATATCTTCACAGCCCACCGACGAGCTACCATAATGCCGGGCTTCAGCTATCGAGTTTTGTCTTTGATAGTTTGTTTAGCACTCAGCAAGGGCCTTAGCGAGCCCTTTGCTTCAGCCCTTGTGGCATGTATGAGTTTTCATTTTCATTTGCTGTACTTTGCCTGTGAGGCCTTCCGAGGACGTTAATCTCTCTCTCTCTCCCTCTCTCTCCCCCCCCCCCCCCCCCCCCCCCCCTCCCCCCCCCGTGTTCCTAGCCTGAACAACAACAACAGCACCTCGTACTAGCGGGTCAGTGCACAACAGCAGTAGCTCACAAAGGGCAATGGCAGAAGCAATGCGCACAGCAGCAGTTGCGTCATGGCAGTAGGGCAGGCCGCCACCAGGCCTTCAGCCCCCTTAAGAGCGTAGCTACAACTTGGGGGGGGGGGGGGGGGGGGGGGGGTCAAGGGGAGGACTCTGGGCTGGGCTGAAAACCCCCAGCCCTTCTCGGGGTTTAATACAAGAAGGATAGTGGTTACTCAGCTTGCATAGGCCGAGATGGATACACCCAAACTGCCCAAACAAAGACATAAGCTGAAGGGCATGAAGCTTGGATATCTAAAGAACTCGCTCTGACTCAGCTGAAGCAAATATCTATTGAACTCAATAAAGTGAAAGAAGCAAGGAAGGTAGGAAAATGGGCCGTCTACAGTGAAGGACAAGCATTGATTCGAGATTTCAAATATAAGCCAAAGACTCTCAGTCTTAAACTGATGTAATGAAGGTCACACTATGATAGTACTAGAACATAGGTATGATCTATAATAATAATTTTGAGAATTGCTTTATGCACTCTCTAGGAGATGCCTTGTGCCCTCTCTCTTTCCTCGGAGACGTAGTAGTTTTCTTTTCTTGATGTATACCTTTGTCTCATAGGCCCATTAGGCCTTCTGCAGGACCTCTCTCTCTCTCTCTCTCTCTCTCTCTCTCTCTCATACCCGCAGCCCACCCCCCGCCTCATCGTGACCCCTTCTGAGGGGGTCTCTACTGCGGTAACTTAGCTGTACCCCCCATAAACTGAACGAGGTGGTCACTCCCCGTTGTCGGGGCCTTGCAGAGGCTGTCGCCTCTATTTGAGGTGTCGTGGGTAGCCCGCCTCTCCCTGCAACAGTGTAGGGCTGTTCCCCGCACCGAGTACAGCCAAGGTAAGCCACCACCTCCACTTGTGGGGGCTGCCTTCACCCCCCTCTTGTAGCCCCGCCACGCCCTCAGCAGCCCGCTACCACAGCCTTAGCACCCCACCACGCTGCCCATCTGCCCTGCCTTTGCTTCTCAGTCCCTTGCCTCTACGTGGATCACCTGTACTGCCTCAAGGGCCCTCTACAAAGCTCATCACCGACTTGGGGGTCAATTTGTACAAGAAGGTTACAATCCACAGCTGCAAACAACAAAAGCAGTGAAGCAGGCTAATCAAAACAGCCAAACAGAAATTTACTGCAAGTTAGAGCTCTCTCAAAATGTAAGTTCAAGGAGGTCTACTTCAGCTTCATCTTTGCTTCAATTTCAGCAGAGTTCTCTCATATACAATAGGTATAATTGGGGGATTCAAATTTTGAAAACTTGAAGATGGATAACTCACCGGATAAGAAAATACATGGGAGAAACAAAAAAAATATTCTGCCACTGGGGTGGATGATACAAATGCCAAGGCATGCATATCAGCAGCTAAGGATATTATTAACATAATATAGTGCTACTGGGGCAAATATCCAGAAAGTGGATTATACAAATGCCAAAGCATGCATATCAGCAGCTAAGGATATTATCAAGATACAAGATGCCGAGATTGAGTCACTACGCAGAAAAGGTTCGGAGAAACCAAAGGAGATGGAACTATGCACAAGGTAAGAGACTCTATGCAGAAGGATTTCAACCAATGTAAGGAGGAAATGCAAATAGAGTGGAAAACTCAGCTGAAGCGAATGCAGGAGGATATGACTCAAGAAAAAGCCAGCCAACATGCCTCCTGATCTTCTTGACCCGCGGGATGAGATCAACCGTATTGTACGGTTAGACCGGCTTCAGCTCTATACATCATGGACATGGGGAGGGGACGAGGAATTCCCCACCAACACTGGATTCTATTGCGACCACTTCTTGAGAGTGTTAGAGGACGGAGTGATCATCAGGCCCCAGTATTTGGAGGACAAGCGAGTTTCACATGCCCTTAGGATTGCCATTGGGCAGATGCGAGTCTCATCCCATCGGGTGAGGATTGAGGCAGGGAGAGCCACAAGCACACCTAGGGAGCAATGGATCTACAAATTGTGCAAATTGGGTGAGGCAGAGATGGAGGAGCATTTCTTATTGTTTACTATGAGATTCGAGGGCGCTATCACAGCCTTTTTCAGCTTGGATTCAGGCCTCTCTCTAGATTGATTCTCTTCCAGGTTCAGGTTTGTGTCGGTCTCTACTAGATGGAGATGAGATGTTGATAGGATAAAATCTGTATATATTTTTCTCCACATAGATTGTGCATGAGGGTAGACACTGAACACATGATAGTGTTAAATTGCGGGTTGTGTGTGAATAAGCCAATGTAACTGGCTGCACATGTAAAAGACACTTTTATTTTGAACTTGAAAGACTAAAAGCTTTTTGCAGGGACTTATCAGGGAGATGATGAAATGCAATGTGGTTGTATCAGACTTCCAGAGCAAGGGTATCCAGTGTGTGGTCAAGTGAAATGTTTTAGGCGTCATGAAAGTCAAGTCATGACGGGTTTTTTTTTAAAAAAATTTCCTGAGTCACTGTGGTTTTGCATGTTACGGGAATTTGATGTGTTTTGGTGCCCATGTCAAGGGGCTTTTCATATGTGTATATGGGGAAGCATGCAAGCTTTAATGTGCATGCTAATGTGTGTGGGAATTGTGTGACTAAAGGTCCAAAATGTGCATTTAATGTGATTTGGGGGAAATGTCTTGAGAGTGGTGAAATGTCACTAGTGAGGTGGCAGATTAGGCTGAGGTGGCTGGACAGATTGAGAAGGCATCGTGCTCATACATGTGGCTACGTAATAGAAGAGGGAAGCTTCTAGTTGATGAGCGAGCATGGTACGTGGAGTCGGGGAGTTTGCAGATAAAGGAGAAGAGGAGGAGTCGGTGAGGGACAGACGAGCTGTACGAAAAGCTGTGTGCATAGACGAAGGGCTGAGCGCCTATGAAAATATGGGCTTCTACGTGATGAGAAGGGAGCTTTGAGAACGAGGGGCAGCCTTGCATCGGGTAATGTGCGTGGGTTGAGGACTGGAAAGAACCGTACGGGTGGTACGGACTGAAGTGTGGATTTTTGTACGGGCTGCAGTACGAGATTGTACGGAGGTGTTTTCGTCGATCAGTACGGACTGGTAGTATGGTGCCTTGATCACAGGCTGAACAGGCACGTACGGGTCATCAAAAGTGGCTTCTACGAGCTGTACGGAAGGTGGTCGTCATTTAATGCAGACTGTACGGATTACTGAATGGTTGTATGGACCTGCTGTCGTACGTATGATTGTACGGCTGCTTGTACGGTGAATATACCTGCAGTTTTTCAGATGATGGTATCGGCCAGTTCTTCTTTTGAATAGCTTGTGGCCTTGGGAGTCGTGCTGGCCATTGAGCAGTGGGCTGTGGGTTCGTAGTGTTTGAGGTTGACTGCTTTCTGAGATTTTTTTTGGGGAAAAGTGCAGTTCTAAATTCAGTTTGCTTTGGGCTGTGTAGTCTCTCCCCTCTTTCAAAGAGTCTGGGTGTGTTCTAGTCCGATTATGTGGGAGGTCGACTTGTCACTTGTGTGCTCTGGATACCCGCTCTGAAAGTTGGTGCATAGGCTCTACCTTAAGAGCTACCATATTACAGTACTGATCCCGAAGAAGTCCTGAAAATACGACTTTGCCTCTAGAGTTAAATTCTGAAGAAGTGGATATGATTGTATGGGGGTCAGCGATGAAGTATTGAGTCATTTTGTGTTTGTCTGAGGATAGTCTTGTGTTTCTTTTTTTTTCACATCAACGTCATAGTGAGACCCTTCTGTGTCAGATCATAGAGTGAGATAGGGCCACTCAGCAGGGGACTATGGTGGATTGAGCCTAGTGACACGTCATAGACTTCCACACATTTGAGTTTGCCTTGGACATGTCAGGATAGAGGAGGAGGAGATCGACAACATGAGAGCGGTATGGACCAGGAGTGAGATGAGATGACGACTAGGAGAGATACAACCAAGGAGACACTAGAGCACCCATAATGCATCGACGGACCAGAGCACGCACAATGGATGTCTTGCTCCTTACAACTCTATTGGGAGGAGACCGCTTGACCAAAGGTGTGACTATTGACATCGCCCATGGGATACCGAGAGCTTGGAGACCACACCCTCCACCACAGTATGAGACAACTAGACAGACACATATACGAGACATTTTTGCGGCTCAAAGGAGGGCCAACATGACTCCTACTCCGAGACTAAGTCTAGCTATTAGGCACTAGTTTTGGACTTGGATTTTACATGTTTTGTATCTTTGATTTTCGTCTAGTATAGTACTCAACCAAGGGTCTTAGTGAGCCCTTTTAGGCATGTGTCACTTTGATTTTGTACTTTGTCTCATAGGCCCGCGAGGCCTTTCAAAGACGTTAATACCTTTTTCTTTCTTTCTTTCTTTATATGATATCCCTATCCAGCCTATATCTGATGCAGTTGACATCGCTCGCCCTACATGAGCCAAAAAGAATTCTTGATGTCAAGGAAAGATGTACATGCTACACAATTATTCAAGAACACTTAGTAAAGTGGACAAATGGCTCATAAGAGAATGCTACCTTGGGAGATTGTAAGAAAACTTAAAAAGTGCTTTCCTAATACTGCCACTAAGGATGTCAGTTGTTCTTTAGGTGAGGAAAAATATCAATAATAGTGTGATGTAACATTATTCGTAGAGGGGGTTTCTTGGAGGGGGACAAGACAATGATGATAGATTAGTGGATTTTGAGTGACCATAGAGGCTGGTATTACCGGGTTAGGAAGGTTAGGAGTGTAAGTCCTAGCCTAAGCAGATTAGCATTTCATGAGTGATTGACCACTAGGCATGGGCATGGTAATGGGTGCTTCTAGATGTAGCTAGTAGTACACGCTCAGAGAGATGTTACGATATGAGGTGAATACATGTGTGCTGCTATTTGTTGTTGAGAACGTTTCTTTTTGGCATAGGTGCTACATTGACACACTCCCAAAGTTTAATGCGGAAACTGAAAGTGAAATTAAAAACAATGGCAATAGGAATAGACACTGTGGTGGGGTTTCTTTGGTCCTATGTCATCCATGGGTAATTTAACCTCCATGTGGGCTCGATTGGGATCCCATTGGTTGGAATGTGTCTAAAATTCACTAGATAGTCTTGATCTCGTGATGTTGGAATGAGGGTGCCTAGGATGGAACCGGAGCTCATTGGGCATATGTCCATAATGATAGGCTTGGGATGTTGAGCTCGACAGACTCTGGTCAATGTGGGCCTTGCTCTTGTGAAGAAAAAGTTTGTGATCTCTTGGTCTCGGGCACCTTTGTTAGTATCTGCAGTAGTTGAAACTAGCAGATTCTATGTCTATGTTGAGTGCATCTTCATATAACCAAAGCTCACCATGAAAGTGGCAACACATGCACAAGTTACTAGAGGACATGAGCGAGTTTTGAACAACAATGTGGATTGGCATGTGTAAGCTCGCCAAAATCCCTCCTCTAGTTCTCACTGGCCCTCCTAGAGAGCCAGAGCCACCACGTTGCATACTTGTCTTTGGCTAGGTGAGGGTCGATGGTCCAATGCTCATCTAACCTTTTTATAATTGTGATCATGTGTCGTGATAGCAAGTCAAGTAGGTGATCATCCGGAGAGTCCTTGGAATGATAGGGAGCTGTAGCTGGAGGGTCTTGTTGGACCTTCTATTCTAGGACTCTAGCAAGGGCTCATACTAGAGTAACTCATCCTCTCCCCATTTGTAACAATAGGCAAGGTAGTAAACTTGGAGATGGCCCTCCTTCCTAGGGAATTGTCCTATCTAGAGTTCCTCTAGGGGGTCTTCATCCACTGGTTTGAGGCCCTCTCTCTTGGCCTTTTGAGTGGATGCCTTTACCTCCTCTATCCATCGTCCTACCAATTGTGTACGCATCAAAGGTGAGGCACTACTTCAGGTGCTGCCATAGAGTAGGGTGGACTATTGTCCCACTTGCCCATTCATTATGCTCCTTGGTCCTAGGATGCTCTCCTCTTAATCTCAAACGTCTAGGTGCCACATACGTGCTATCGGTCGATCTCCTCTTGACACTGTGGGTCTTTTTCCCCTTTTTTTTCTAGAGAAAAGAAGAGAAAAGAAACTTCAATTAATGCTTGAAGGGAGCCACGTTTGGCTAGCTGGCTTGGAAAGCAAGCAGGAAAGTTGAAATTTGCTTTCAGGGCTGTTCTTTGGACCACAGAAGAACAGGGAGAGGCAAGTCACATGCTAGGAAAGTGCTCTAGGGCTATTCTATCACATCGCCTTGAAGATTTTTGACTACCAGGGCAGTCTGTGAGCTGATGGTGGGCTGCCAGAAGCTCAAAAACGAAACAGGCTTCACATACCTTATGCATTTCTGCAACATTGAACTTAGGCAATCCTACAACAATATTTTGGGCCTGCATGAATTTAAGTCGTCGTATATTAACATGACCAATGCGTTCACGCCAGATATCAATATCTGCAACTACACCGGTCCCATGTGCAAACATTGCTGCACTCAATTCAGGCATGTCCGCATCCAATGTAAAATCTTGCCCTTCTTCTTCCCTTTTGCTATCAAGCGACCTTTATTTTTCATATCCTCAACAAAGCATCCATGAGGATTAAATCTGACCTGCAAGCCCTGCTCAACCATTTGACCAGGGACATCTTGCTCAGCCTAGTGGCGCTCCCTCGAGGGGATCCAAGCTGCTGCCTCCAAGTGTCAAATGTGAGTTGTATAAGAGAAAAAAGGCACCTCAGTGTCCTACCCGAGCTGGCCAAAACCACTATCCCGGGTCCCACTGTAAATCCTTGAGAGGCCGTTCCTCCCAAAGCCAAAGGTGCCAAGCCGCTCCCTCTGGTCTTGATAAGACTGTGTCTGGGGCAATATGCCAAACCTTGTGCAAGCGGCCCACTATCCTGATCCCTTGCACTCCAAACCATGCAAGGCCACATCATCCTCGTGGTCCCTCTCTGTCTTAGTCTGTAAGAGGCCTCCTAGCCCCACCCTTAGAAACGGTGACAATTGTACCCCAAGGTCTCCTGGATCTTAAGAGGAACCCATAGTTTTTTCCATACATTACCATATGCATACGTCATACGAGTATGGAAGTATGATTGGAGTATGGTTCAGTCCCTAGGGCTGAAACA